>NC_092364.1:11470490-11510399 GCF_030848805.1 Temnothorax longispinosus
CCCACACGGCAGCCAATCAGAGAAATTTTACTTTTTGTCCTTAGCAAAAGTGTACGACACTTCTGCTGCAAGCCGCGGAGGCCCGTCCGGTCTGACGTTCGGAGCTGCAGCGCCGCCATTTTCTAACCAAATCATATCTTAATACAATTTTTGTGTACCTTAAACTATACATATTAAAGGCCTATAACCGTACTTCCATATCGTTTTTTTATTTGGTTGCAAAAAATTCCCAAAATTACCCGGATGTTTTCAGACGTTCACACTAGTATACCCCCTTAAGTTAATATTTATATGTATGTAAAAATAAGTATTTTTATAATATATCTCTAACAGCAGATATATATTCTGAAAATGTTTAGAGGATATCGTAAAGTATAAGATATTATAAGAATGTTCTCAGTATATTAAGACATCCTTAGTATAGATATTTTATAGATATACATCAGGATATTTTAATGCTGTTAGAGATATAACGTAATAATATATATATTCCGCAAATTATTCCCGAAGAATACATTTAAACTTACATCCTCTTCTGCTTCTTGGACAAAAATATGATGTTGAAAAATTTTGCTCGCCACGATAATTATTTGATGACAAATAAAGTAATGCTCTATAGAATGAGTATTAACACCAAAAGTTGAATTTTTCTGGACAAGATTACTGCCGCATGCAGCAGTACGGTAATCTCACGAATCTGTGACTATGGCTAGTTTATCTATGACATTGGACACTGTACAATGTACAGAGATCTCTGCCCTAACAGCAAATGTATAATGTTGAAGAATGTTCAGAGAATATCGTAAAGTATAAGATACAATAAGGATGTTCTCAGTATATTCTAAAGATATACAGGATGATATTATTGCTGTTAGAGTGGTATCGGATAAATCGGATAAATGTTGTTTTCAATGGTTAACATGAATATCGCACCACGCAATTTTCCATAAGGCCTAATTTCCACGTGTTCTACGGTCTCAATATGAAATTGGTTCGCAATAAGCTATCGCTCGTGCTTCGAATATCGAGATTTAGTTGCACGGCTGTATCCGCGAAGGTGTGATAGAATATAGATACATTCCCGCATTGGCGCATATGCATATTTCATATACGCTGACGTGTAACATGCGGCGAGAGTAACACGAGCACGTTACGTGGAAATGGATTTAATTACTTTATCATCATTCAATGTTAACTTTGGAGAATATAAGAGTAATATACATGCTAATAAGTTCAAAACATTAAAATTTTTATCTACATATATTGATTATAGAAAACATATAGATAGTTATTATAAAGAAAATGTGCAAAAACTATCAAATATTAGAAAATTTTTGTTTCTGAGAAGTATACCAAACTTAAATATATTAGAAAAAATAATGAAAAGAATTAATCGCGCATGCGTTGAAATTCATAATCACACATTTAACATTTGTAATTTAATTACAAATAACAAGTCTTTTGTATATAAAAGTAAATAAATAATATCCACAAATTTTGCTAAAATGTTTTCTTATTTTGATTCGAGGCAAATCGCTTTCCGCCATTCTTTTTCGTAGATTGAACCAGAGCCGTTTCAATTATTCGCCATAGTGCTTGGTAGATTTAATCGACTATATTTCGTTCTATGCGGTTAAACTCACTGTATTGTATATGTATATAGACAATTTGGCAGCCAAAGAGAAAATAAGATTGGTAGTTGGATTGGACTATTATCACGTCAATATAGAAGAGCCATTTCGCGCGTATAGAAAATTGGCGATATCTATGTCTATCAAAATTTGTTTGAAATGTGGACTCGAGCAGAGAGGACATGTTAAACGGGACGGGTACACTCGACAAATCAAAGCGATTAATGGGATTGTACTAATGGATTACCTTGATATATATTTTTCAATCTGTTTTTAAAAAGTTTTATTAAAAGATACTATATATTTTAAACTGTATATTTAAGCTGTACTTGTTTTATGTTTCCAAAAGTATATAAAATTTCCCGTATACAGAGAATAACACAAATTATACTGTACAAAATGATAAAAACAGAGATAACGATGAAAGCAAAGTATTATAAAAAAATAGAAGATATTTTTTATTTGACAAAATTGAGGTCAAAACTGTCTCATTCATTAACGCGCAAATTTTATCGTATGCTACAGATATATGTAAACCATGAACCAGAATTATCAATAAAATGTAGAAATGATAGAAATTTTAATTTTACCAGACATTTATTTACGTGGTGTCGTTTCTTAAACGGCGAATTTTTTGTATGTAAAATCACGAATTTAATTACCCAGTACATTGTCATTCCCTATATTTCTTCGAAAACAAAATTTGTTCAATAATGTACTATTGCCAATCGCGAACAATAATGCTATACTCGATAAATACTTAGACTACCAACGACGAGTGGTAGCCACTCTATCAAGGTGCCTTTTTAA
Source organism: Temnothorax longispinosus (assembly GCF_030848805.1). Lineage (NCBI taxonomy): Eukaryota > Metazoa > Arthropoda > Insecta > Hymenoptera > Formicidae > Temnothorax > Temnothorax longispinosus. The sequence continues at coordinate 11,472,932 of NC_092364.1, forward strand.
TTTTATATTCCCACGTTCCGATGTATTTATTCTATGAAGCATCATCATTTCTGATGCCAGATCCATTCACATACGAGGTACGGGACAGAAATAACGAGGTTGACATTTAATTATTTTTTAATAAAAGTGCAGAAGCGACCGGATTTTCCGGAAGCACCGCAACAGCAGTATAGAAACGTGCAGGTGAACGCTTAATCGTTAGCTGCGAAATTGCGTATATCTAAAAACTACATTTTGAAACTTTATAATTTGGTAAAATAAGTTAATTACTATTATGTGAAAATAAATTAATTTTTATCACACTAAATCACTATAGCTAGAACGGATTTTTAGGAGTATCTTACTCGTGTATTTGAAAAACAATTCTGACACACTATATCTGCAATAAATAACATTAAAAATACAACAGACTTGATAACACTTGCCAAAGTGCTATGTTAAATATAATAAAATATAGTCACATATGTTTTGATTAAGAAACCAAAGAGATCAAGATGAAACCGCTATGCAAACAAAACTTTTAATTATGCGGCAGAACTATAACATATAGGTATAGTCATTACATATTTCAATCAAAACCTTAAGGCTTCTTATTTGAATTAAATAGCTTTCTTCAAACTATACGTTTTTCGGGATGCAGACTTTCGACGTGTACGTATGATGAATTTAAATGTTTCGCATTTCCAATGTCCATATTTGTAAACGTGACAAATAGACAAAGACGTTAATAAGGGGTGGTCGCGGCATCTCCGGAGCGAGTGGGATGTCTCCTTGGCGCGAAGCAATGTCGTTTCTCCAACATAGCAACACGGGATGAATCCCTTGCACACAGTCGAGTAGCGCGAATAGCAATCTAGGGGTGGCGTGCTAGGTGGTAATTCACTGTCCTGAGGGCAGAGTCAAGAATTTCACCTAGCGCGCGGCTCCTGAATTCCCCTTTGACGCCAGCTTTTGGCCCGGGGCCGTTTAGCTCATTTACCGCCCGACTTGCGCGCGAAAACCTTTTGACGTATTCTCGCTGACGCCTCACGGCACTTTTACCCCGGATTTCCTCTCCGCCGTTTATTGACTCTTCCGGCGCGTCAAAACGCGCCAAAATTCGCACGGCTATCCCCATAGTTTCATTTTCCGTAGGTGTAGGTACTCATGCAGCACACACACTCCGTGTGCTCCAGAAACGGCGGAAGATATATCTAAAATTAAAATATTTTTGTAATTTCGGGTAAACGAACTCCATAAGTTATAACGATATGTCTCAAGTGGACACCTAGTGTTGTACTTACTTATAAAATTTGTAGTCACAATTCTCTTTTCTTTAGCGAAAATACAGAGAGAAGTTATATCATGCTTTTACAACTTTTCAAATGTCAACTTTTCTATATAGTACTGTTGTAGTAGGGGAGAGTTGGCAATTACCAAGCCCCTAAGAACCGAAGCGTATATCTAAGCTCAGAAATGCTTCAAAAAAATAAACTGTGCAGTTTTAGATAGGTCATTTATTTGGCTATCCATATATCATAGCAATAATCTTGAAAGTTGAACACAAACTGAAATATTAATAATTTTCCAAAAAATGAGAAAACGCGGTATTATCAAACTGGTCTGATAATATCGTGACCAGGTCTGATAAAATCGTGCCCAGTTTAATAAGACTGTGCCTATAAAAATTATTCTGCTTTCAGCCAGTGACATGAAGTAGAACACAATAACAAAATGTTTTTTTATATTTATGCATTAATATTGTCTGGTAGGTACCTACATATAAAAATAAGTGAATGTGTTAACAAATAACTATCATTATAAATTCAAATCAAAACCTAAGCAACGATCTTTTCTGTAAGCATCTTACATTGTAAACTAAACAGTCTTGGTAACTTTTAACACACCTATGAGTATTATACCTTGGGCGTGAAATTATCAAACTCAATTATTTCACTTTACAACCTTAAAATATATAGGAAAGAAACGCGTGTTTCTAAAATCACTTTGCAACCTAATTTTATAGTGTTTTAGCTTATCAAATCCGTCAGCATTATTTCTCTAATGTAAATATTATGTTACTCACCTCTTATCGAAACTACCAGCAAAAATGCAACGAGCAAGCAGAGAAGGTTTCAGAGCGCACTGTGTTTACATGGACGGCCGGAACGCATTGACGGCGCATGCGGGTGGAGTATTTCGTGTTACTCTATGATATTAACATCATTGTAGGCGCGTAATACAAATAGTTATTGAGATAAACAATGGCGCGGAATTGTCAACCGCGCGGTAATTGCCAACTCTCCCTTAACTGTAAAATTCCACGTTGAAGTACAATCTATTTCAAATTGGATGATGTGTTTCATTAATTTTTTTTTGCGTCTCTGAAGATTAATTCATAAAAAACCCCTCATTTTTGATAGCTCTTGAATTATTAGTATCTCGACATTATCACGGATAATTCGAGAACACTCTGCAGAATAAATGACTAAAAAATCAATGAAATTTTCTACATAAATAATATATTTTTTGAGATTAAAACATTATTGAAATAAATACCAAAAATCTATTAATTAGTTTCAAATGCGTGCTAGACCAAATATATTATTTATTTAATTTAGAAGTAAAACTTTTAACTCACAAATTATTGATGGATTTATGTAGATTTTTCTTGCAAAAATTAATTTATGTACACTCATATTCTTCCGTTTTTTTTTCAGTTATAAATACCTGTCAATAAAATATCGTTTTCTCCACACGATTATGTACGATTATGCAACTTAATGAGTCTTTGCTGATCACGTTTCGAGGGAATTTTGCATAATACCTACGCTTTAATGCAAATTCACGAATATATTTATTTTTTGCAAAAAAGTCTGTTTCTACAAAAATATTTTTTATTTTTGAACTTAAAAATGTTATTACTGCTGCTCTCTCTTAATTTTTGTTGTAATTGATTAAATTATTCAACGCATTCAGGTAATCCTTTCTTGTTACTATTTTTTATTTTGTCGTAAAAATACTTTTAGTTTGCAAGTAATTAAAGCATTTAAACATTTGAAATATAATGTGATAACATAGATATTTGATAAATAGTTTGTTATATTGTAAAATTAGTGAAATGTTAAAATATATGAAAATAAGAATGAAAAATTTTTGTGCGAAGCAATCTTGAAACAATTAAGTAATAATATTTAACTATTGCTTTTGTACTATTAGGAAATTGTATCAATATATTAAACTGTGCAATTTAATTCCTTTTACAATTTTTTAAATTGTATACTTCACATACTCTAAATATTGTTTGTAAAAAAATACCTACATCAAAAAATGATTAAGTGTTTAATTCTTTGAAATATTAAAATCTCTGTTTTGTAAAATTTGTAATATTGTTAATTTCATTAAAAATTAAGTATAAAGATTTGAAAAAAAAAGAATTAAGCTTCTTTAAACATATTAAAAATTAAAACTATAATTAATTCATTATATTAAAACTCTTATTTGTTGTGTCTATTCTCTATGCGCAACGAAATTACAATTAAAATATACTCTGAAAACGTTTTAAGATGCTATCTGCAAGTTTTACATAAGAAGTCTATCAATATGTATAAGACTTGCTCTATTTATTTGTAGCATTAACGCCACTAAATATATTATAATACTATCGCACGTTGTCGGCAAATGGTTATCGGCTTATGACTATGGTAATTCATTATTGATATATGCTAATGAGCCCATTGAAATGTGTTCATTAATACAAAGCTATAAATACACACTTTCATGAATACATCTTTATATATGTATTCCCTTGGTAAGGAATAATTGTGTCTAAATTTATGAAATAGTATATTATTAAATCTATAATTTAGCATTATGTAAATTTAAATTTTACGATGATATCTCATATCATATCTCATAGCGAGCTATCTTTCATCCACGGCTTAAATACTGTTTTTATAAGAAATATTCATAGAGGTATATCATTTCTTACGTTTTTTCAATTTTCAATATTATTTTCTTTGTACGAGAGAGCAATCTTAAAATTACAAATACGTTAACATAAAGTTTATTTAAATTGATCAAAAAGCCCATATTACTTTCTAGTAACATGGGCTAACTATAGGAAATGGCATAAGAGTCTTTGAAGAACATAAAACAACTTTTCATCAACATATCTGCAGTTTTAATTTTTTTTATTGCAATTTAATATTTTTAAGAAATTAGATTAATTCTCATAATGACATACAAAACATAAATCGGTTATACTAATTCTGTAAAATTAAACTGTATATATTACAAAATAAAATAATTCGAATTCAAGCTCTCTAATATGATTATTTGAGGCGGCAAAATGTACAGATTCGTAATATAATTTTATATAAAAGGTTTGCTTATTTTAAAATAAAAGCTGTATATATTTAAACACCAATAACCTATATATAACTTTACAAGTGTCAAACTACGTCTTGAATTTATTTTCATAATATAATTTTTTTAAGGATCATTCACAAAGTTTAAGATTTCTACTTCGTCTGAAGAAAATTTGTTTCCGGATTTATTTTAAAAAATCTCCGAAAAGAGGGAGAAAGAGAGAGGTGAGTGTTTGGACTTGCAAGCCACGAGAGAAGATATTGCGTACGTGGTAACGGGAGCGTAAAAGCGACTGCAATTTATGCTAGCGGAGGGCGAAACTCTGTTTACAGCTCTCGCGCTCTGCAAAACAGCCACCGCGCTCTCGCACGCCGCTCATCATCTGGAAAGTACGCCGGAGTAAATTGGGGACTGCGCTTAATCCCACGCCGCGACACGTAAAAAGCGGCCGTTAAGCTGCCTGTCGCACACCCCCAAAACAATGGCGCGGTAGCTAATAATAAGGAGGGCCGATGACCAGACTCTCGACGATGAGTAGGTAACCGTAACGCGAGTACGTCGCGTATACGATAAATCGTCCGATGTTTATTGGGCCGTCAAAGTTGCGTTCGCCTCGACGTTTCCTGGGTTACTTCGAAATCGTGCTTGCAGGTACACTACTTGCTGCAGCGTCGGAGTAATAATTCAGCGACATCATTATTGGCGCGCTAGCATAAATTCGAGTTACCCCGCACTGAGCATATTAATAATTTCGTACGTAAGGCGCGTCGCTTCGTTGAGACCGCGGCATCGCACCTTCGTGAGAATAAACATCGTCTTCCTTCGATCATTTTGGCGAAATAGACAATCTTTTTTAAACCGTTAGGAAAATATATATCAGCAAGTTATGGTATGAAATTGATTACATTGCATTCCACAGTTACATTATATAAGATTTATGATGCTGTATCTATAAAAATAATGTTAATTTAGAAGATTGTATAGGATTTATTGTTCTTCCGCAATAGAATTGTGCGATAGAAGTAATTTAATTTACTAAAGCAAGAGTAGCCTTAAATTTTTTCTGACTGATACATTATTTATGTAATCTAGATGATTAACCTGAGATAATCTTTTTCTTCGCCAGTAATAATTAAACAAAGGAGATGGTTTAATTTGAGCCAACTGGCCATTTATTAATATAATTCAAATACACAACGTTTCGACCATAGTTTGTGGTCCTTATCAAGTGTAAACTAAGTTATAGATTTACAATGAGGCTTATGTTATCAGTTTTTATAATTAAGATGTTTCGTACACGGAAAAAAATTAAGTTGCTTCAATTAAACGTCAACGTCACGAGCTGCCACAGCATAAATAGTTAATTCAATTGGATATCATTGGACCAAATATTTAAAATTTAAATTAAATTCTCTGATGATGTTTTTTGTTCATTAATATTGATGTTGCATCAATAAATTTTATCTCGATAACACTGATGCTGTTGATACAAAAAATGATGCTGTTGATACAACATCATTTTTTTTATAATAGTAAAAGCTCACAAGATTAGAAATCAATCAAAAGAAGATGGAGCATGGAGCCGTAACAAGGTGTTGGTGTTCATATATTCTATACTTACGTATAGAAATAGCTGTGTTTCAAGTCCGACAAATTTGCGGCGCACAGTTTATTAAATTGGAATATATGTATATGTACAGTATGTACATTACAATTCGATATTTCTAGAATATATGAACACCAACACCTTGTTACAGCTCCAGCTCCATCGTCCTTTGATTGATCTTTTTTTTTCCGTGTAGAACAGCCTCCTTTGCTAGATGATTAAATTTATGCATGAGAGTGTTTGACAAGTAAACGTAAAGTTTCCAAAATGTCTTAATTACATTTCGTTATTATAATTAAAACCGAAAAACTTAAAATATTTGGAAATTTTACAAATTATTAACTCAATTTTTTTTTATATTGCAACAAGCTTCTATTTCGCAAAATTTTTTGTATACTCATATTTTCACATGATTAATCTTTCACATGATCAATTTTTCCGGAATAATTTGCTTTTGTTTCAAAAACTTTTAATTTGTTTTCATATTAAAAATTTGTTTTAGGAAACAAAAAATCGTAAAAATTTATATGATATTGTATGTTCTCAAATATTTTAATATACATTTTCCTCCGATTTTTATAATATATATTTTATATATACTAGACATCACTTCGCGCGCGCTATTTAGCTTTAATATTACACACAACTGTCAAAATATGCTATGACAGCCGCTCACGCAGCAACAGAATCAATCAGCATCGCGGAAAAGAGCCAACAAAGCAATTCGAGACTTTCGAGAAGACTTCGAGAAATGCGAGTATCGATTTAACATGCCTTTTTTTAGAAAGAATAATATATATTTTTTAATATAGATGGATGTGAAAAATACTAACTGATATACGTAACATAACACAATAACTTTATTTTTATTTTTATTATTTTAAATAATTTTCCTTTCAATTGTACGAAGGAACTGTAAATATCTTTTGAGAAAAGATATCTACGACTGCTAATTATATATTAAAATTCTGAAGGTGACGTAAAGATTTTGTATAAAGATTTCGTATATAAAGGACATTATTCTTGTTATGCTATGAGCATTAACAACAAATATTAGGTAAAAAAATCCAGCAACATTAAAAATAAAATAATAATGTGTATTAAATAATTATTGCTAATCAATAATAATTAAATAACTAAGAATTTGCTATAAAAATAATACATAACACATTATTACCTTAATATCAAGTGCAAAAAATGAGGAAAGAGCGATGATTTCATGCAATCTTCTCAGTATGCAAATTCTAAGTTGTTTCTATGTCCTAAATTACCGCTGGAATAGCGCAGCATTATTATCCTTATGGAACAACAACAAAGTCACGATGATCTATTGTTGCAAAACGGGTGTAATGGTTTACGTGTTGCAAATGTGCCAGCGTCACATCTTACCCAAACTATGTTTCGACCGTTGGTATACAGCTACGTTTGCAGTCGCCATAAATTAATGGTCTTAAGACAGCATGCAACAGATACGTGTACAAGTGCGACGTAAATGAAATACGTGTTTAGCCGAGATAACGCAATTAATATGTAAGACACCTTAAACAATCAAAACATTTCTATTTAATCGTATCCCCATATATAATTATAATCTACATCTAACAAAAGTAAAATTGCATTTATATGAAATATAAAAAATCTTACTCCTCATTTTGAATATCTCTAAAGGAATATTAAACTACTTATATATATGGGTTATTTAAAAAAATTATATTTGCTATTGCAAATTAGAAAGAACTACAAATTTTCTTTATACTAAAACAAAATTAAAATGTGTTAATAAAAAATACAGTATAGTAATGTATTTTGTAATATTTACGAGATCGGTTGTAGGCGCGTCTATGAGAGATAATGTTTGAACTAAAGTATAAAAGAAATATTTTTTTTCATATGAAAAGAGAGAGAGAGAGAGAGAGAGAAATTAAAAAAAAAATTTGTAATTTACAAGAAACCGTAAAAAAATTCCTAATTTTTACTTTTCAATTAATTAGTTTTTTACTTGTTCGGAGAAAAAGTCTCACTACGTATCTCTCAGACGTATACCTATATCCGCTTTTGATTATGCAATTCTTGTCTATATCGAATTGGAGGAGAATGGAAGTATAAAGAAGGCGCTGGCATAGGAAGTAGGTTGTATAAATTGCAGGTGCGATGGTCGCCGCAACGCAACAAGTCCAAAGAAAAGCCGACACGCATGGCACGTGTGCGAGCGCTGCGCAACGCCAACGTGACGATCGGTGACAGTAAGATGGAAAAAGAAGTAAGAGGTGGCGCGAAGGCGGGGGATGCAGCTCTCTGCGGCACGTGACTGGGAGTCGTTGACGACGATGGGGCTAGATTTATAGTTCCCTTAGGCATACTGCATCTCTCTCTCCCTAGCCGTAAAGCTCGCAGTTTATGCGACGCCGACGTCGGATTGACATGCCTTCGCGTGTGCATGCATGCTTTTATCGATTATCCCCCGACTCCGACTTCACTAGACATTGTTACCGCGTGATTTTCTGAAAATTTGTACGCGGCTCTTGCCTGGAATGAAATTTGTCCGCAGGATTTGCGGTGGTAGGTATTCGCGAGGAATGAGTTGAAGATTGTAGTTGTCAATATTTGCGTATTCTTCTTTCAAAAATTTCGTTTTTAATCATAGATTTCCTGAAGAAGAAAAAACAACTAAATTAAAACAAAATAATTAAAAAAATAAATATTCTTTTGTGACTAAAAAATAAAAGTTAAATATTTGTTGAATCAAAAATAATATTCTTTAGGTTGTAAACGATAAAGGACTTTTACATTTTACAAATATATTTTATAGTATTATCTATATATAATAGATAATATAATTATTATTATATATAATAAAACATACTTGTAAAATGTGAAAGTTCTTTAATACACGACATTAATTAAAGAATTAAAACTTTGTTTAATCCTCGATGTTTTGAAGGAAAAGAATTAGAATAGACCATCACTTTATTGAGAAAAATAAAAAAAAGTTTGTGAATTTTAAGACCCCGATCTCTAATAAGAAGCTTAAACTTTTATTTCCGCAGAATGAATGCTTGACAATTACTTTTATAACTCACTTCACCAAGTCTATTAATGAAATCTTGATATATCTCTTATTAAGATTTTAATGAAATATCTTTTTCGTGCAGGGAAGAAAGCAAAGACGAATAATAGCAGTTAATTAACGGCTATTATTTTTGAACTTCTTTAACAATGATAATCAAGCTAAAAGTATGAAGAAATCAAATATCCTTCTTTATTCTACCCAACAGTAGCTAAAAATTCTTTTTATAAATCACTTGTAATATCTACATCGAAAGTCATCGTACAAAATATTTCCAAAAAACAATATTCTGTGGCGTCGCTTATAATTAAGACTTGGATATTATTAGTTAGCATATAAAATAATTCGTATAGATGAAGAGAGAATATTCTCTCGCTCTTTTTTCCTCACGGAACAGAAAATATTCATCCCCACACAGTCTCCGTGGCAGGTATCAGTTGGCGCATTGTGCGGATATTCCAATATCCCCCATAGATCTTCCGGAACTAACGAGGTCGCCCAGGTCATCCACGCTCGCTCCAGGGCGTCGATATCGAATTCCACGTACCGCGGATCTCATTTGGTAAGGATGATGAACGTAGATCGCTAACTTTGCATCGCTTCAACGCGGAACTATATTGCCGGCGACTTGGGTCGTTTGAATATAAAGTATATGTGATGAGTCTTTTGTTCTCTAAACGATGAGCGTTGCGTATTTTGTGTCTCGTGTATCGCATGATTATTCTTTCAAGCATTGGAGAGCGAATTGAGATTAATAGAGACTTTATTTTAATAGTGAAGATTTCGGTAGTTATATTATTCATTATTGAACGTTATTGAAAAGTTATTTTAAATATCTAATATGGATTGAATAATACAAAAGCATAAAATCGTTTTTCATGCGTCTCGTTAAGATAATATTAACTAATAATTTAAAGCTTAATTATCAAAGCATATAAATAAATTATTAATTTAGGGGAACGGGGGGTAGCTCCGGACAGTGGGTAACCCCGAACATTATTAAAATTCAAGTATACCGCGTATCTATGGCCATTGTTTAAACATTCTGCATATGTCGAGATACGCAGAAGGGCATATTAGAATGTTTAAACAATGGCTATAGATACGCGGTATACTTGAATTTTAATAATGTCCAGGGCTACCTCCTGTTCTCCTATACATAAAATTTGAAACTCAGGCTTATTGAAAATTTATAAATAAACTTTCTATAGAATTTTTCTTACAAATGATCTTGCTTCAAATCTGTGTGAATAGAAAGCATTATTAATGAAAAAATTTCTCATAAATAGCTAAATAAAAAAAAATTGATGATTTATAAATAGCTGTATAAAAAAGTAAAAGCTAAATATAAAAAGTTAAGGGGATCCTGCAGTGACTGGCGAACTTCCTCGATGTCGATAATGTCAACCTTTCTAATTTTGTTTTCCCTATATCTGTCTTTGTCTAACGAAATGACATCTGTCCTTTTTTCGATTGCTCGCCATCTTACGCAAGATCCGGCAACTACTGTTGCTGCTCTTCTTGTCATCCTGCATCCGTATTTGCATTACTAAAATAATTATTAGATGGATCTTTTTTTGTACGCATTGAATCTTACTTCTACTTACACGATATTATTCCTACATGTTTTCCCAAGGGTGGATGATAAACATTATGTACGTATAAACAGTAGCATTTTTGTTTTAAGCAAATATTGTCGTCAGGTGACAGCTGTGTATGTGCCCCAATAAGTAATATTTGTAATTTTTTGATGCTTTTGATATAAAATTGCGTTTTCCACTCTAGATTTTTGTGTGGACTTTAATTCTAGACCAAAAACTTGCAATTCTGTAAAGCCAATTAAAAGATCCATCGATTAACGATAATGTCGGTAAATCATACGGCTGCAGGATCCCCAATAATAACAATGCATTAAGATTATTGTGGCGCCATCTCTTGAGAAAAGAGAGTTCCATTACTTGACAAAACGTATGATAATACGAGGAAGTTGCGTCTTTTTTTTCAAACTTTGTAATTTATAAGATGCGGAGAACAGTTTAGTTGTTCGATCAACCTTCCCGAGAAAAAATGATTAGATATAATCACATATGATTATATAAAATCGACATTAGATATAATTAGATATAAAAAATGGCCCGATATAATTGTATATAATTATATATAACCACATATAATTATATAACCATATATGGTTATATATAATTGTATGTGGTTATATCTAATTATATTTAATGTTGATTTTATATATAATCATATGTGATTATATCTAACATAATAAATATTTTATATATATTAAAAAAGAATTCTGTTAACTTCGATTAAGGAATAAAGCATTGATAAATTAAGTGTATATTTTTTTCAAAAGCCAGAATTAAAAGTGAAATGATTTACATATAACTTGGCGCTGGTTGGCGTGAGATACTGCCGTGTCTCTTGATACCATTCTTATACCATTGTTTGTCAAATTTTAAATACGAGAAATAAATCCTATCGGATGCCATCTATCGGATAATCCGAATTTAAGTTTATATATGGCTATATATAATCATATATAATCTACATGGATAAATGCTTAATTCTATATATATATATATATATATATATATATATATATATATATATGTAGGTCTAGAGGTATGTTCCGGGACTGTTTACGTTTTTTGAAATGTACAGTCCTGGAATATAACGCATATACTCTCTAAAGTAGAATCAGTGAAAATATCACTAATTGAAACAGTAAAATAGGATTCCACTGAGAATCAGTGAGTATTTCACTGAACTTCAGTAGAATGTTTACTTTTTGTTTCTTTATCTTATATTTCACTGATTATGGTCAGTGAAAGTAAGATGTCACTGTAAAATCAGTTATCTGTTGGTAATACTGATTGATGGTGCGAGGAAGCGGAACAGGATTGTGATCTCAGTGATGTGTGAAACAGAAGACGAGAACGAAGTATACGTGACGAAGGACGAAGCGGTGCTAAGTGTATGTACATTACAAAGAATGAGAGAAACTGCGGTACTGAGCTAAGCGTGCTTGCGAAAAAGGTGAGGTTAAAAGTAAGTACGAAAGCTTCTTGAGCCGTTCATTTACCGCGGGTACTGACGAGTACGGTGGCCCAACGGGGCGAGGTTATAGTTTGCCAACGGGGCAAAGATGGAGGCCCTACGGGCCCATAGTAAAGCGCGATAAACTAGAGACTGTTTCTCCCTTTTCATTTTCAGCATAAACCACGGCGTATTGAACCAGAGAACTGAACAGCAAACAGAATAAGATTATTAATCTCGGTTATCGTTGGAAACTTATCAAAAGGAGTAAGTCTTTTATTTCTTATTCTTATAATTTCTTAGTATAAATTGATTGTTAAAACACGATTCAAATATTTGGATATTTAATTTCAGAAGAACATTGATAAGGGACAACATGATGATCCTCCTATTTTTCCAAATTCTTCGTTAATACAGATATGGCCTGTAAGTTTGGTTAGTGCATTTAAAAGTTATATATTAATACTTGCTAACACACAGAAAAATCTTTTTTTAGGAAGGAACAAACAATAGAGGCACAAGCTCGTAAGCTACTAAGGAATGTTTAATTTTTAATTGACTTCATTCTGTAAACATTTTGTACGTAACAATTACATTGTTGAATAAAAAATTATAACATGTATTAAGGTTATTACTTTTTGTTACTGTTTGCTGGGACATTTACTGATTTAATCAGCTTGCATTACTGATTTTGCTGTTCAAAGTCACTGTTTCCAGTAGTCCAATATTACTGAGTAAAACAGTCCATATTACTGATTTAATCAGTTCACATTACTGATTTTGCTGCTCAAAGTCACTGTTTTAGTAGTCCAATATTACTGATTGAAACAGTCAATATTAACTAATTCTTTCAGTGAAATGTTCACTGATTCTTAGTGGTATACTTATAACTGCTTCAATCAGTGACTCTACTGTGACAAAAATAAAAAAATTTTTTAATTTTTATGTTCTGCGAATAAAGTGCGAAAAAATTCATAATTTAAAGAATTAGATAAAAATATTTTTAATACATTTTTTAATTACTTGGTCAATAATTAGTTACACTTTAGTTTTACATACTTTGCACGTTTTAGTTACAGTGCTGAAATTAAATACATTTTTACATCGCGAATTAAATACATTTAAAAAAAAGAAAATATTAAATATTTACATGTAAAAATCTAACATCAAGGTATTTCGTAAACTGGAAACTAAATAATAATATCGCACTATGTATTCCACTTCACAATTTGTAAGTCTGTGGAAACTTTTAATTGTTGGGAGTCTTCAATCTTAAGCTCTCTAATTAGAGCAGATCCGGCATTTGCAATCAATCCATTGATCGACCCAGAAGGTCTTTTTGTTGTTATTTAACACCCTTTTTCTTTTCAAAATAATGCTAGCCATTATAGTAGCCGCAAGTTTCTTCGTTTACGGGACATTATGATGTCATCACTCTCAAAGATCGACTAAAAAAGTACGTAAGTAGACACGGTTTTGAGAGAACTCTCCGAAAGAATACTCTCTGGATTCTCACGAGATGCTCGCGAGAGTACAATGTCAGAAAAATTACTCTCAAATGGACAGTGTCAGAATCAATCTCGAGAGCTACTCTCGAGAGTTTTACTCGCAGGTGGACACGCACCTTAATGGTGCGTCTCCACCTGCGAGTAAGAACTCTCGAGAGCAAAAAGAAAGAGAGAGAGAGAGATACTCTCGAGAGTCTCTCTCTCTTTCTCTCTTTTTGCTCTCGAGAGTTCTTACTCGCAAGTGGACACGCACCATAAAACTCCCGTTTACGCGAAGGAATTATCGTAAGTTTAGTATGTGCTGGCTCTAATACTTTTTCGCCGCAGTGTATAACATCTGTCGCTCGACGTTCGCCGCGCCGCGCCGCGCCCCGCTCGCCGCTCGTCATTCGACCCCCACCGCTCGCCGCGCGCCGGGCACATGCAGTGCCAGCCCAGCCAGCCGCCTCTATCGCTCCTTGTGCGCTCATTCGCTCAGACGTTTTATTTAATAACTCGTTAACTATTGCGAATTTTGCAAAATGGTACAAGACTTTTCTTTTCAGTTTGACCCAATCTACCCCCCCCCTATTTGGCTGTGTACTTTTATATCTAACACCCTGTATATTATCATGTTTGATCATGTAAAAGTATATTTATTAGGTTAAAGATAATCATATATGAACATATACTCGGATCTATTTATAAGTTTGTATAACTGTTATAAATATTCTTCTAGTATATTATTTTACTTGACAATCAAATTAATATGAGATATTATTTCTAGTTTCAATTTATACTAATGCGTCTTAAGTCCGACAAAGTCCATATTGGCACGCAGTTTAAAAAACTGAAAAATGTATTTAATAATAATTGCCAAGATCCACTTCGACCAAAAACGGCATTTTATTGCTTGTATTATTTTAAATTTTCCTTTTTTTTTTAATTTTGCATAAGACATCACTTAATCTTTTTTAATTGACATATTAATTTTTATTGAATATTTTCGTAAACAGTGAAATTTTACCTGAATAATTCGTGAAAAAAATTGTTATATAATATATATTATAGTTCTTATAAATAAATATATTAATCGTATTATTTCCCTTATGAAAAAGTACACTCAATTTTGATGGTCAACACCTAAATTGAGTGTTAACACTAAACTTACGTCCAAATTTGGGCGTAAGTTTAGTGTTTGTCATCAAAGTTAAGTGTCAACACTTAAATTTAGGTGTAGACTGAGTGTTGACTATTAAGGTTTAGGTATGTCGTGGGTTCAACCCTCAATGATGAGTGTACATTGGGAGATTACTCTCAATGATAGGTGTAGGTTGGGGATTAAGCCTCAATGTTTAGTGTAGGTTGGAGATTGATCTTTATCGTTGGATGTTGGTTTGGTGTTAACAGAGTGTTAACCTTGAATGTTCTATGTCGATTTAATCAGTGTCGCCATGATCCCTTTATCGTTGAGTGTCGTTTAAATGTTATTGTGTTAATTTTTGTTAAGTTTCAATTGACGGCTTGGTTTATTGGAAAAGTGTTTCAGATATAAAAGTTGAAAGGTTTGAAGGGGGCCGATAGATGATCTTATTAGATTTTAGATCCAGAGCCTGTATTGAGCCTAATAGTGCCCAAGTCAAATTATTTAAATGAAAACATTGCCATTATATAAAATGCAATATGAATAAAAAATTATATTGTATTGGCAGACATGGATAATGTAAATATTTTTTTATTTGAGCATTACAATAATTGCGTTACAATATTAATTTTTTAAGGTTTCTATTTCCATTAAATAGTTACTTTATAACTGTAAAAGTCACAACAAAATTTTTGTTTGTAATTTGACAATTTTGAAAATTAAAAAATTATATAACATTAGGTACATTTTTAGTATTACATCCGCTTATTTATTAAACAAGAAGTTAAATTAACCAACTAATTACATTATTAATATTAAATATTAACACAATAAGATATTTGTATTTACATTTATCAAAATAAAAAATAAGTTTAATTATGAAAATAAATATTAATAATTAAACTTATTAGAAATTAAATAATTTGTTCAGATATTGCGCTCAAATTCTTTTCGTGTTTTACAACGTCCGATCGTTTCACATTAGATGGCGCGACGCGCGAGTCGCCACTTTCAAAGAGCCCCCGCCTCCTTCCTCACTTGTTAGGTGTCATGGCCGCACTTGCTTGCGTTTCTTCGAACGTGTCGAGTCCGTTGCCTTTTTCTTGACGGATTGATCGTTGCGGCGCGTGTTCTGGAGACCAACCGAGCGAAAGTCGGATCACCAGGGAGCTGAGCTCACCGCCAGGAAAGGGAGAGCTGCGGCAGCTAGCGTCCGAAAGAGAGGATCGAGGCGAGAAGTCCGGTCCAGCGAGCGGAGCCCTTAAGAGATTCTCATTGGGACGCCATATTTGTTATTTTCATTTGAGGGTTTATTTTATACCATCATTTTTAAGAATTAACCATTAATTGAAGGTTAACTATCACTTGAAGGTTAACCATCATCCAAAGAAAAACCCTTAAAGTTGGGTGTGATTTTGGATCGCCAATTGAAGGTTAACCATCATTTGAAGGTTAATCTTCAATTGGCGGTCCGAAATCACACCCAACTTTAAGGGTTTTTCTGGTGTTTTTTTAACGGTTAACACCAAACGTTGAGTGTATTTTTCCATAAGGGTTTCCAAACATATCTTATAATTTAAACTGAAAATTATATAATTATATATGAACCTATATAGTCATATAAGATTATATATAAGCAGATCAGATATTGCATCTCAAAGTATTCGATAAATGGCATTCGATGGGATCTGTTTCTCGTATTTAAAATTTGACAAACAGTGTTATAAGAACGGTATCAAAAGACACGACACTGTCTCGCGCTATGGAGCGGCACACTTTTTGTATTAGTTGCATCGTGGAGTCTACTTTTATAATAAAGTGGCACACTTTTAAAAAATAACTTTTAAAAATATATAACAATTTTTTCTGAAACTTACTTAAATATATATGTCCAGATTGGATTATGTACGGACGAATATTATCATCTATGCGATTATATATGATCATACATGGACATATATATGTTAAAATGCATATATGTTAAAATGCATCAGATCATATTCGATGAAATACGGATGTGTCAGTTCGAACCTGATCATACCTGATCAGATATTAACATATACAATAATACCAGATCATATATCCTCAGATCTGGCCAATTTCCATATCTGATGACCATACATGTCTAAATTGATATAATCATTTATGATCAGATATGAATATTTTTTCCCGGGTATACATATAAATATATAATATTTTTATATATTTGAATAGAATATATAACAAATGTTTAATTATAATAAATATTTAGAATATAGGGCGGCAGTGTGGTCTAGTGGTAGAGCGCCAGACTCGTAATCTGAGGAACCAGGTTCGAGTCCACTAGAGTCATGTAAACATGGATTGTTTTTCCGAAGCTGCGCCAATCCGTGAAAGATAGGCTTTGTGCGGAGCAAACTGGGCTCCGTCTTTCGGAAAGACGTTAAACCGTTGGTCCAAAGGGTTAAAATGAGAGGAGAAAGGGTAGTAGTGTAAAAGTTAACGTTCCTTATAAAAACGCCTTGCAAACCCTGCGGGGATAAGCAATAAAGATAGTTTAGTTTTTTTTATTTAGAATATAATAAAGGTTTAAAAATATTAAGCAGAGCCTTTGAGACTTTGATATAATAAATTATTCTATAAGATTGTATCATCTGTTTATTTGAATGTTGCATAATGTCATGAAGTGACTGTATTGAATTCATTCTTAATGAACATTCCAGTTTTCACTATGAGCAAAAAAAATATTGATAAGGCGTTAGTCGCAAATCTTACATAAATTATGTTATATGCTCGCCGAGCCGGCACTGGCTCAGCTGAGCGGCAGTAATGCCGATAAGCCGATGTCAAACAGCGTGTCATGGCCGCGTGCACAGGCGTTTTAGCGCGCGGATCCTTTCTCCTTCGTCTGTCAGTCGGAAAACGGCGGTGCCGCGTGCCGCTTCAAAGGTTTCGCGGACCGGTTTCGAGAATACGCGCACGCGGGAAAATTCACGTAATTTGTCAGTTTCGTAAAATTGATGCGATTTTCGTATCGTCGAAATACCGTACAAAACCGATAACCGATAACAACATAACGCGTTGATCGCTGATTATAAAAACAAAAAGTGATAAGGAAAGAATGAACATCGTTCGAAAAATTAAGCGTAAATAAACGATAAGTTGTAAGACTTTGACAGTGCCTCCGATAAAAATCAACTTCAAACTCTTCAAAGATTCTAACATTTATTATTAAGGTTGGAAGTTCTGGCGCATCCTGTATGTTCGTTAATTTCGCGAATCGGCCAGGATGTGTTACGAAACCGCACAATTGTAATTCGTATAATTACCATAACAGTCACTTATAGCAAAAGTGCTATTGTTCGCGGACAATAGGAGCTGGATTTTAATCTGTCGACACATGTTATAGTCGATTATAGTGACGTAAGTCCACGCAAAAATACGTTATTTTCAATTTTAATGTTACTTGAGAATGGAATGTCGCTCGTGCGTATAAGGAGATACTTTTAAATCAATCTAATTAACGTAGGCAAAAATTAGAATCAGTGATCTTGATATTTCGTCGACAAAACTTTTCGCTTAGTTTTTCGTACGTGTTGTTTCTCCGAAGTACTGAATGCGATTCAAGATACTGAAAAACGTATGTTAACGTATTCGCGAGTTTGAACGTTTTTCTTGACGCAAATTCTATTCCGTCATC
Source organism: Temnothorax longispinosus (assembly GCF_030848805.1). NCBI lineage: Eukaryota > Metazoa > Arthropoda > Insecta > Hymenoptera > Formicidae > Temnothorax > Temnothorax longispinosus. The sequence continues at coordinate 11,491,313 of NC_092364.1, forward strand.
GCAACGCTGACTATCGTGCGAACTATAGAAAGATTGTGCTTTCACTAAATCGCGAGAGCAGCCACGTGAACATCGTACTCACAAGATGCGCGTGGATGCTCGCGAAAGTCTTCGGCTCGGCGGACTGTGTGGAATTTTGCGTAAGAGTAAAAATTAAGAGATCTCTGTATCCGACGTGTCTTACTGGCTCAGTTTCAAGTTCCTGCAGTAACGTTGTTCAAAATAAAAAAACAAATTTATTATTTATTTTCACTTTCACTTCTCCTCTTGTTTATTGGGCGTCTACTTTATTGATTAGAGTGCGTTTGTTTAAATTCACTTGTACGGATAAGAATTTGTGAAATAATGCAACATGAGATTGGCGATTTCAATGCGTGTTCTCAAACGGAAGAGAGTGAATGAAAATCGGTCTAAGGAGTTTCGATTAACGTTATAAGTTATAATCTGTCAAGGACATTATTAGAGTATTATATCCTGCTTTGTTCTCGGCCGGATCGACCTAGTTCACATAGAATAGTTCTCATAGAAACAAAAGTTGCAAAAGAGGATACTATTTAGAATTATGCAGAATGCGTAACGACAGATAAGATAGTTTGCCGGCGATTATTATAAACTTATCTTGGAAAATAGTATGTGTTATTTAAATGTATGTAAATATATTTGATTGTATAACGCAGTGATTAACACAGTTTCTGTTGATAATACACATACATATCGATATATTTCTTTCAAATATATACTGTAAACATTTTAGCAAGGCGATATGTATATATATATATATGTATATATGTAGGTCCGGAAGTATGTTCCGGGACTTTTATTTTTTTACATCGGTATATTCCAGGACATTTGGCAGTTTCCAGGACTGTCCTGGAAAAAATTCATGTCCTACGGCACGTTTCGGGACAATTTTTTGAATCTGATTACATATATATGCGTTATATTCCAGGACTGTACATTTCAAAAAACGTAAACAGTCCCGGAACATACCTCTAGACCTACATATATATATATATATATATATCATTTATATTAAGATTCACAGTATATTTAAAAGAAATATATACTGATATAAAAATTATATAGGTAGGTATATAAAATTCAATATTGTATCAATATATTTTTTCTGTCTAATATATATTATTATATTAAATATTATTTATTCTGTATAATTATATCAATATAATTAAATCAATTTTTTGAGATAAATAGTTTCTTATTATTTGGAAGTTAGTAAGAAGATTACAACATGTTTTAAACTAGAATACTAGAATCGGGTTTCTAGGTCATAACATTGTAACACAAAATTACAGTATAATCGCTATAAGTTAAATATAGCTGTTTAGTCGGGGACCTGTCATATTATTTCAAAATATGTGTCCGGATATTCCGACTGCAATTTAATCATGATGAACGTATTTGTGTTCGGGATTACGTTGAATTTCCGGTGACGTTGAGTCCATTAGAATCTCGTTTGACAGGTTATTCTATTCATTGTATTTGTCGTACGTAATGTGCGAAGTAATTGCATGTAAGATAACGTCAAATTATGTCAAAATTGCAAATACTGTATTTTACATTGATATGTGTCAAATGATAAGATATATTAATCCTTCGGATCATGCTCAACAATTGGATAAAAAAATTACTCTGAAAGCAATAGTTTTTTAACAATTTAGCAGCATGTAAATTTATTAATTAAAAGCAACGAACACATCAATGATAAATATATTCAACTCATTAACATTATCAATATCAATGTCATTGTGCATTTTATATTATTAATTATTATGCAATTAATTTATATTAGTTACTATTGTAACATCAAAAATATATACATATATTGATTAAATCGAAAGTGCGAAATACGTTCAATTACTTAATATCCTTTCCGCGTTATTAGATCCTTCTGCGTCATCCGCGATAGCGTTTGATCTGCATTCGTGGAAACATCGTGGTCCAACGATTCACGCGCGAATAACGGCATTACTTCTGACGTTGCAAGCGTGAGCGACTTTGTCACTTTGTGGACATTGTGCGCGATCAAATATTAAATGAATGTTACCGAGAGTGAGTGGCTCTACGAGAAGAATGGCGGTGAGACATTACGCGCATCAGTACACGATGCGGTTAACGGACGAGAAAATCACTGATGAAAATGTCAGCAGCGAGAACAGCGACGCGGAGGATTACTATCCGCTGATCCACCACAGCGCAAACGGCACGATGGTTAACGCGAATGCACGTAGGCGAGCGAAAGAAGCTAGCTGGGACGAGACGGTGAGATTACTTTCTACTCTTCTAAAATTTTCTTGTCACGCTTTTTATAGCTCTTCAGCCTTCTTAAGTCCGATAAACCCATATTATCCCGTAAGAGGTCATAATTTAAATTTACTTGAAATTGACGATAAAATCATTTTTAAAATAATTTTTTGACTTTTACAATATCAAGATATAATTATATAATGCGCTAAACCGTCATATGATCTCGTACCTAAAACATAATACGTAAATCATATTCTTATACATTTTTCAATTATAAAATTATTCAATTATTTAATTATAAAATTATTATATATAGGAATAATTTTTTAATTACAAAAGATTATACTTCCGATGTTTTTAGTTGTTTGGTTACGGCGTTCAGTAATAGCCAGTAATAATAGTCTTTATGCAACACGTGCATGGAAAGTGCCCCATTACGCACGCTACGCGTGCGTGATAGACCACTTTCCAGGCACTTGCAACATAAAATAGGGTGTGTAAGCCGTGCGGTTACCGCACGAGCCGAAGGCTCGTGCGTAAACTCCGCACCCGGGAATTTTCATCTTACGGCACTTGTTACACAAATAACTATATATAAAACAAAGACTATAAATCTTATAATCTTAACTATAGAAACATGACAAAACTAAAACGGTAAAATTATATCATAATAGTAAATGTCAAAGTTTTCAGAAAATGGCGATTATCTTAAACAATGTAACACATTTTATATTAAATATAAATAATGAGAAATCTGCAATTTAATCTTGCATTGGCTAATTTTGACCGTTGGAGTGCTGTAATCAATATTTACTACGCTGAGAAATTATATCTCGCGTTATTGTGAGAATTACAGACTTAAAACGTTTTCTCGCGATGCTTAAGAAAATGATTTAATTACTTCAGTAATCCTCTTTCCTACTTTTTTGCTTTCTTCTATAATTCTACGTTGACTATTTTATGTACGTAATAATAATACCGTACTTTATCACATAACTCGAAAGTATTTTTCTTGTGCAAGTTATTATAAGGACAATTATTGTAGAAATTTTAAATGTCACTTAACATTTACATAATTAATGGTACATAAGAACAAGAAGGTATAATATACGTATATTTATGGTATTAACGTATAGTATAAACATGATATATTAAACGTATATGACTTGAGTATAATTTCCGTTTCTATGACCGTCTCATATACGTTTTCATATACCAATTTTTATTCGCGTATTAAACGTTATACATATACGAATTAAATTCGAATAATTATTCACCCGAAATAAAAAAAATTATTTATTTCGAAATTTTATTACTATTTTTTAACTAAATTTGTTTCTTAAGATGCAGTCCATGATTATAAATATTTTTTTGTATTTGAAAAACACACTTACCTTGGTGGGATTCGAACTCGGGACCTCTGCATCGTGAGCCAACTGCCTTACGTGGTAGACTACTTCTTAATTTGATGTAAACGTTATATATAGTCTACATATGTCATAACAGGATGTGGTATAAAATACGTTTATTATTTGTTAAAAATTGCCGCGGTAAAAGCATATAAATATAATATACGCTCAACCTTTTATTAACATATTTAAAAAGTATATCATACCTGGATATTAAATCCTATTCCTAAGACGTTATTTAAAGGGATATTTTTTGCAAATTATAAACGTATTAAAAAAACGCTTATTTAAATAGAATATTATATTATTTTTATACGTATTATAAACGTAGATGAAATTCTGGTGTTACATAAACTATTTTTCAACGTATAAAGTACGTTTATTATTTGTTAAAAATTGCCGCGGTGAAAGCATATAAATATAATATACGCTCAACCTTTTATTAACGTATTTAAAAAATATATCATACCTGGATATTAAATCCTATTCCTAAGACGTTATTTAAAGGGATATTTTTTGCAAATTATAAACGTATTAAAAAAACGCTTATTTAAATAGAATATTATTATTTTTATACGTATTATAAACGTAGATGAAATTCTGGTGTTACATAAACTATTTTCCAACGTATAAAGTACGTTTCGTATTAAACATACGTAGTAAAAACGAGTGTTATAAACGTATATTACACTATCGTATAAAAAACGTTAATTCTATATACGTATATGCCATATACCTATACCAGTTTTATACCATACTTACGTTTAATATACGTATATAAAACAATACTGTTCTTATTGGGTGATGTATGACAGGTTCGCAAAGATCTTACAAGATTTGTACTTTTGCGATATGTAAATTTCCCCTTTGCCTGGTTCATTGCAGTTTTGTATAATAGGGAGGGGGACCAGATGATGCCGTTTGAAATCTGCTTAAGAGCTTATTCGCGGGCGGCTGATTAAAGCGCGGTATCAAAAGATTAACCAGGTTCGCACGTTATGAGGCGATTAAAACGTCGCGGGCGATTTGGAAACCTCATTAAACGCGTCGAATCTCATGCCATTTGGTATAGGATCCGTCACCGCCGCGTATTTCATTAAGAAGATAAATGACGTGTATTCATATCCACGACGTGCGTTCCTCCGCATTAGCATCGCGCGATAATGTGCGCGATATTTATCGCGACACCGTTATAACATCCTTCGTTTTTCTTGCGCGAATAAGGAAAAGAAGAAAAACACAAGAAACTAGCTTAAATATAGAGCTATATATATTCTCGAAGATATTCGATCCTTTTCACGTTTAGATCATTTTTACATTGTAATGGTATCGTATGTGATTTGCTAATTATAATTTTTTACTGCTCATTAATAATAAACGTAATGTCTTATATTTCTTTATATCACACATGCGTGGAAAGTGGCCCATAACGCGCGCGCAATAGGCCACTTTCCACACACTTTGTAATATAAAATAGGGTGTGTAATATAAAATAGGGTGAAATAACTATTTCGTAGATATGTTTGTTAAATGTACGAAAGGCCTTTTGTGAAGAAAAAAACCTCTTGTATATAATTATGTACAAAATATATTTTTCCTAACGCGAGCGTGAAATGGGTCGCTTTTCGCGCTTGTTTTGAGTGAGCAAAACGATTCATTTCTCCACTAGTTGAAAAATGGAGCCATTTCTCAATTAGTGGAGAAATGAAATTGTAAAACAAGCGCGAAAAGCGGCCTGTTTCACGCTCTTGTTAGGAAAAATAGTATGAACAACTCGTGGAAAGAGTGGTCGAGCCCAAATGAGTGTGATGATCGCACAAGCGAAGCGAGTGCGACCAACTTCACACTCATTCAGAATCGAACATTTTTCCCACTAGTTGTACAATAGTTATTTGTGTAACAAGTGCTGTAAGATGAAAATTCCCGGGTGCGGAGTTTACGCACGAGTCGAAGGCGAGTGCGGTAACCGCACGGCTTGCACACCCTATTTTATGTTGCAAGTGCCTGGAAAGTGGTCTATCACGCACGCGTAGCGTGCATAATGGGCCACTTTCCATGCACATGTTGCATAATATACTATTATAACTGTATTTTAAAAAATTATCTATTATATACAGAAATAAATCATACTTCAACTTTTTTGTTTATTTACTTATCACATAGCGAGACTTTTAGGTCGGTATTCATAGTCATTAAATATAAGATCCGACTATGAATACCGGCCTTAGTTTAGCCTTGGGATTTAAGATAAAATTAATTCAATTTTTTAACTATTCAGGATATTTTGATATGTCTCATTATTCATATTCGATCAGTTTAAAGTCTGTTGGGAGGGGGAAAGGGAAGGAAATTCCCACCTGTGCAAATATCACGACAACGCCGTAACTTATTTGCATGATGCCGCATGAATAGCGTGTCTAGTTATTAAATTTCTTCCGTGTGTCGTATGTGTGTATGACGAGAACGATCGAAAATGACAAGTTATTTTGCATTATTAAAAGATATTAACACTATTTTTTTTATAAACAAATAAATAACTAGCTTTTGGATAACTTAAGTAAAATTCTTGAATCTTTTTTTCTTTTTCTGAATAAGAGATGATCTATTATCTATTTCATTACGTAAGTGCCCTAATGCGTCGGTAGAAATGAGAATATAACGTCATTTTTTTAGACACCCGACGCAAGATCGTTTGGCACACACACACAAATTGCTTAACAAAATATCCATCAAGTAAAGTATACTAGATGTTGCGCGTTTTATAAACGAGACGCGATTCTGCAAATTTGCATTAAATTCTGAGACCCGAGGATAGAAGAACACGTCGCGTACCTCTTTTTATTTAAAAGGAGACATTATATTCTATTTTTTTGCTACATAATGGTTAGGTACATAATAAACCCTTATAGAAATTTAATACTGTAAGTGATTTTTTGGCTAGTAATTAATTACTTAAAAGCACTATTAAAAGCACTGTTAATAGTGCTTTTAATAGTGCTTTTAAATGATTAATCACTAGCCAAAAAATCACTTACAGTATTAAATTTCTATAAGGGAAAAGGAGCCTTTTAAAAAAGCCTTACAAAAATTAGTACTAATACTTACTTAACAAAATATAATCTCACAATATTTATGAAGAAACAAAAAATTTTAGTTTAACTAACAAATCAATAAGTCTATAAAACATAGCTTTCCAATCAGACATTAAATTATTTTCTCAACTTAATTCAATACAGCATTTAATGATTTCTTTTATACAATTTATATTTCAAATCGACATGTAATAATAACGTGTAATGTTTATAGGTACCTCTATATTATCTTTCGAAAGAAAACTGACGTTCCAACAAATAAAGGAATTTTTTGATTATTTTTATTAAAAAAAGATACCTACTCTTTTCATAGACAATTTTTCGACGTATTTAAAATTCCCATATATATGTCCAGTTTTAAAATAATGGTTATAACAAATAGCTATTTGCGTTGCCTTAATGCTGTTCTTAATTTTCCTGCTATGTTATACTATTTACGATATAAATAGGTTTAAATTCTCATGAAATACGATTATTCAAATAATCTGACGCCGGAGTAAGCTAGACTATTGAATAAATTCTAATGCATATTATTCGCTCGACAATATCCACATTTGGTCAGCCGACTGATACGCAGAACGTACGGGGCAAAGAGGATATAAATCAGAAACACTCTGTCGCGCGATTTGGTAACGTTGACTCTACGTGCGATTAATTAATACAGAGCGTCGCGCGTCGGTCGGAATTTACGTCCGAAACGGCTCCGTGCCACTTCTAGTACAAGATCCCGAACTACATCGACCTTCACCCATCTGTTTTCCTAATAAAAGGTATTTTTTATAAAACCTAATGAATAAACAAACAAATCGCAGATCGGTTGCCTAATTAAATCAGCTCAAGGCTACCCTTAATTAAAAATAATTTAATTAATTTTTTTTTATTTCTACACTCATTTGTATTCTCAAAACATTCAATATCAATCGAAAGTACAAAGAATAAGTAGAAAGGAAAAGTTAGGTTGCCTATCTTTTACTGCTCCCTATTACCGGGTTGCCAGGTATAAACAGGTGAGTTGGTATTACTAATTTACACTCATCTGTTTTCTTTAATTGAACTATACAAAAAATAAAGATAATTTTATTGCGAACACAATGGTATTAGGTTGCCTAAGCAAAATCGATCAAGACTTGCGGTTGCCGCGCTTTAAAATAGTACAGAAAAATTAGGATTTTTCTACGGAATAATTCGCATGTAGCTAAATTTTTGCATGGACCTTTATTTCGTCGTTAAAAACAATATGTGAAAAGTCCCCATTGACGTGACCCCTGCTAAAAATTTTACAGAGGGTCAAAGGTAAAGAAAAACAGTTTTTCGCGAATATTTCTTTATTCATTAGTCCTACGGCAAAAATAGTTATTACAAAATTTGTAGCTTATAAAATTCTCTACAAAAAATGTTGTATAAGTTTTTTTGTACAAACAATACTTTTCACGTAATAAATTTTGCAAGATATGCGCTGCGCGGTAAATTTACGGAGCGCGCTGACAGACGTCAAATAAATTGAAGCGTCGCACGCGCGCACTAAAAATCATATCTTTTGAACGAATCATCGTACAGAAATGATCAAAGAATCGTTGAAAAGCAGAAACTTTCAGCTTTTTAATGCAATTTGGTTCGTTATTCTATGATAATTTTTGCAAATTTTACAATGGTTTAAACAAATTGTTACATGCATTTTTTGCCTTTTTTCATAAAATCAGCCACAAGTAGGTTCTAAATTGTAAAAAAAAAACGCCAGCAGGATATTACAGTATATACTTCATACTTTGACCCTACCAGAGGAAAAAAATTACAAAAATTTTTTGCTTTAAAATCAAGCAATTGACATTTTCAGTAATTTTTAAAATTTTTGATGAAACGTTAAAATTAAAATCGTCATAACTTTGCGAAAAATTGCGCTAGAAATATCAATAATATAACAATAATATACAAGTAATGCATGTAACAATTTGTTTAAACCATTGTAGAATTTTCAAAAATTATCATAGAATAATGAACCAAATTGCATTATTATAAAAAGCTGAAAGTTTCTGCTTTTCAACGATTCTTTGATCATTTCTGTACGATGATTCGTTCAAAAGATATGATTTTTAGTGCGCGGGTGAGACGCTTCAATTTATTTGACGTCTGTCAGCGCGCTCCGTAAATTTACCGCGCAGCGTATATCTTGCAAAATTTATTACGTGAAAAGTATTGCTTGTACAAAAAAACTTATAGAACATTTTTTGTAGAGAATTTTATAAGCTACAAATTTTGTAATAACTATTTTTGCCGTAGGACTAATGAATAAAGAAATAATCGCGAAAAACTGTTTTTTTTTACCTTTGACTCTCTGTAAAATTTTTAGCAGAGGTCACGTCAATGCGGACTCTTCACATATTGTTTTTAACGACGAAATAAAGGTCCATGCAAAAATTTAGCTACATGCGAATTATTCCGCAGAAAAATCCTAATTTTTCTGCACTATTTTAAAGCGCGGCAACCGCAAGTCTTGATCGATTTTGCTTAGGCAACCTAATACCATTGTGTTCGCAATAAAATTATCTTTATTTTTTGTATAGTTCAATTAAAGAAAACAGATGAGTGTAAATTAGTAATACCAACTCACCTGTTTATACCTGGCAACCCGGTAATAGGGAGCAGTAAAAGAAAGGCAACCTAACTTTTCCTTTCTACTTATTCTTTGTACTTTCGATTGGTATTGAATGTTTTGAGAATACAAATGAGTGTAGAAATAAAAAAAAAATTAATTAAATTATTTTTAATTAAGGGTAGCCTTGAGCTGATTTAATTAGGCAACCCATCTGCGATTTGTTTGTTTATTTATTAGGTTTGATAAAAAATACCTTTTATTAGGAAAACAGATGGGTGAAGGTCGATGTAGGTCGGGATCTTAGACTATTCATGGTGTAGGTAACGCCATGGAGTGTCGTGCAGTGAAACAAAGCTCGACGTCGGAGCTAAAGTTATCTTTTGAACGAGAGAAAATTGCAGGGAAACTTCCTGCAAAGTTTTTGAACATTATTTTATGAAAATATCGATTCTTCTAATCGGTTAAGTTTTACTTCGTACAAGACTATCGAAAAAATAAGTTCAATACTTACAAAGTAATATCTTTTCTTTTCTAAAAATATAATAAAAAAGAGAAACTACGATGAAATATGAGCAAAAAGTTTATGAAACAACCCGGGAAAAAATGATTAGATATAATCATATATAATTATATCTGGTAAATATATAATTATATATAATTATATATGTTTTTATATGGGGTCATATCTAATTATACATGGCCACATGTGCAATCAGTGGTCCTATACATACAACCAGATATAGCACCATATCTACTTGTATATAAATGTATATAATTTTATGTGAAGCCAGATATAATGATATATGAATGGTGCACCCTACATATAACAAGATATAGCATTATATACAACTATATATGCAGTCATATATAGCCAGATATATTAATGTGACTAATTTGGCGCTATATACAACCAGAAATAGCGCTATATCTAATCGTATATAAATGTATGTGAAGCCAGATATAATGATATATGAGTAGTGCACTCTACATATAACTAGATATAGCATTATATACAACTATATATGAAGTCATATATAGCCAGATATATTAATATGCCTAATCTTGTCCTATGTACAACCAGATATAGCACTATATCTGTATAGATATAGATTCGCAAGTTATCATATATGCTGCAGATATTTAATCCTAATTTAAAAATTTATTTGAATCGTTTTTATATACATTATAGATATTAAATTCAAAAATTCGTTACATAATATTATATAATTCAGTATTATAAAATAATACTGCAGGTCATGTGTGCGTACCCGGGAAAAAAATTATATATAATTACTAGCTGGTTACCCGGGCTTCGCCCCGAATGACATATGTAATCAGACACGCAAATAGTCTCTCTCTTTCTCTCTCTCTCTCCCCCCTCTTTCCCCCCCCCCTCTCTCTCTCTCTCTGTCTCTCTCTCTGTCTCTCTCTCTGTCTCTCTCTCTCTCTCTCTCTCTCTCTCTCTCTCTCTCTCTCTCTCTCTCTCTCTCTCTCTCTCTCTCTCTCTCTCTCTCTCTCTCTCTCTCTCTCTAAATACAATTCTTTAAAATTCGATTAATTTCCCGAAAAATTCGTCAAACTTCTGATACCGCTTTCCAAAAAGATCGGTAACAAAAAATTATATACTTGATAGCACTTCCCGGGAAATTCAACCCCTACTTTATGTACAATTCTTTGAGATTCGGTCATTCGGAACCGGTTTTTAAAAAGATCGGTAATAAAAAATAGTACACTTTATAGCACTTCCCGGGAAATTCTACCCCTACTTCATGTATAATTCTTTGACATTTAATCAATTATTTCCCGAAAAATTGAAAGAATAAAAAAAACCGGTTTCTAAAAAGATCGGTAATAAAAACTGTACACATTATGGCGCTCGCCGTAAAATTCTACCCCTACTTCATATACAATTCTTTCAGATTCGGTCAATTAATTCCCGAAAGATTGAAAAAATTTCGATACCGGCTTCCAAAAGATCGGTAACAAAAAACTATACACATAGTGGCACTCCCTGGAAAATTCTACCCCTATTTCATATACTTTTGGTAAAAATTATTTAAAAAAATTTCGATACCGGCTTCCAAAAGATCGGTAACAAAAAATTATACACTTTATAGTACTTCTTGGAAAATTCTATCTTTGTTTGATCTATAATTTGTTGAGATTTGATCAATTATTTTTCGAAAAATAGGAAAAATTAAAAAAATCGGTTTCCAGAAAATCGGTAACAAAAAACTATACACATAGTGGCACTCCCCGGAAAATTCTACCCTTATTTCATATACTTTTGGTAAAAATTCGGTTCAGGGGTTTGGGCTGGGCGTTGATGAGTCAGTGAGTGAGTGAGTGAGTGAGTGAGTCAGTCAGTCAGGACATCTTCCTTTATATATAGAGATATATAAATATACATATATAATTGTATATAATGCAATTATATATGAATTTTGTCTCTATATGATCATATATAATTATATATAATCATATATAATCATATATGACCATATATGACCATATATAGTCAATATATATTGGAAAAGAACTGTTAACTTCGATAATAAAGCATTGATAAGTTAAGATGTATATTTTTTCAAAAGCTATAGAATCAAAAGTGAAATGATTTATTCCATGCATATATTACAACTTGGCACTGCTTGACATGAGATAGTGCCGTGTCTCTTGATACCGTTTTTATACCACTGTCCGTCAAATTTTAAATACGAGAAACGAATTCTATTAAATATATATATATATATATATATATATATATATATATATATATAAAGTTTCACATACATTTTGACATGATTATATATAAGTTCATATAATTTATATATAAATATATATATGTAGGTCCAGAAGTATGTTCCGGGACTTTTATTTTTTACATCGGTATATTCCAGGACATTTGGCAGTTTCCAGGACTGTCCTGGAAAAAATTCATGTCCTACGGCACGTTTCGGGACAATTTTTTGAATCTGATTACATATACTCTCTAAAAGAGAATCAGTGTATTTTTACTGAGAAACAGTAAATAGTCACTGTTTTGTGTTAGAGAACTCTTAGCCTCTCCTTCTAATTTTCGTTGAAAGAGATCGTTGGCTTAAGCTCCTTCCACGTTGCTCTCCGGTGTTTTCTCGGGAACGGTGTGGTCAAGACAATGAGTCTTTTATTTTAAGTCTTTTATTATTCTCGACAAGTCTACTAGCAACTATATGATAACGAAAAATCGCTGAGCTTAAGTTAGCCGTGCTTCACGTGCTGCTTGCTTGACTCGCTGCAAGCTTCTGGCGAGAGTTTGGTGGGGATGGCTCGGGTCTGCTCACGTGATCGCGTAGCTAAGCGGGGGGACAACAGGGACGGATCGTACGCGAGTATGCCCGAAGCATTAATATCACAATACTTAACAACGCCGCCCGCCTTGAAGGGTCTGCCCTTCAACAATTGCTTTAAATGACAGGTGGCTCGTAGCCATAAGTTGACAAAACAATCGACTGAACTAAATTAAATGATTGTAACATGAGTAATTCAAATTAATACAGTATGCTTAGTTTACGCTGGTACATAAATGAACTTAACTTAAACATTAGATATAAAAAAATTGAAGAATTCACGCAAATAACATGCCTTGCAATATGTTTCATGTTGACAATATAAGTGTAAAGAAATTTACGCATAGTAGCTTACATCTATAGAATTATATCGGTAATATTGCTAACTTTGAAAGCGGTCTAACATAAGATCCTTTCGAGGTTCTGACCTTCGCTGAACGCGCTAATCCATCGGAACCTAGATGTATGTCTTCTATTCGACCAGTTATCCATTGCAATGGAGCTACGCCTTGTTGCTTTATTAAAACTAACTGGTCAAGTTTCAATTGTTGACCCTTTGACATTTTCCACTTATGTCTTTCCTGTAATGAGTTAAGATATTCGCTGCTCCACCTATGCCAAAAATGCTGTCGCATTTGTTCTACTACTTGCCATCGCAACAGTTTATTCGTGTTAACATCTGTTAAATTGCGGGCAGGAAAACTGTTTAATGGAGAGCCAACCAGAAAATGCCCTGGACTTAAGTAGCCTAAGTCGTTAGAATCCGAAGTTAAAGGGACGAGAGGTCTCGAATTTAAAATAGCTTCGATTTCGCACAATACGGTTGACATTTCTTCAAAGGTTAGGTTGGCTGTGCCAACAATACGAGTGAGATGGAACTTGGCGGATTTAACTGCAGCTTCCCATAAGCCCCCAAAGTGGGGAGCGTTAGGAGGAATGAAATGCCACTCGGTTTGTTGATCGCGTAAGAAATGCTCTATGGAGTTCTGCGCTTGTTCGGTTTTGAGAAAATCATAGAATTCCTTAATTTGTCTTTGTGCTCCAACGAACGTAGTCGCGTTGTCGGAGTACATTCGTTCGGGTTTGCCCCGTCGCGATATTAATCTTTTGAGTGATGAGATAAAGGCGTCAGTAGTGAGGTCGCTCACAAGTTCTAAATGTAGTGCCTTGGTGGCGAAACATACGAAAACTGCTATATAAGCCTTATGATTACGAGAGTTTCGGCGTTTACCCTCACGTAAAGTCACAGGTCCGGCGTAGTCGACTCCACAGTGCGAGAATGGCCGCGATACGTTAACTCTTGGTGCGGGCAGAGAACCCATTATTGTTTCGGAAAAGATCGGCTTAGCCTTAAAGCATATTACGCAATTGTTAATGATTTTACGAGTGGATGATCGCAATGATAGCGGCCAAAACCGTTGCCTAACTGCAGCCATAGTAGCTTGCAAAGGAGAATGCATATTACGTTGATGCTCAAATTCTATTATACGCTTCGTTAAAATGTGATTTCGAGGAAGGACTATTTGATGACAAGCGTCGAATGATAGAGCTGAGTTTTTCAGTCTTCCACCGACTCGGATTAAGCCGTCTTCACTCATGAATGGAGATAGTGAAAGGATACAACTAGATTTGCTAATGTCGTTTTGATTTTTTAACGCATGATACTCGTTAATAAAGGCTTTCATTTGAACAACCTTGCATATGATGTTTAAAGAATTTATAATCTCCTTTGGAGAAATCTCGATGGATTGTGAAATAGAATCTTGAGGCTTGGTGAATCTAGAACAATAAGCTAAGATTCGACATATTTTATTAACACTGGAAAACTTGTTGAGCAAGTCGTCGATAACTTCGCAGTCAATGGATACAACAGCTGTGCAAACGACCCTTTGTTCAGGAATCTCGCCATCAAAGGAATTGTATTCCCCGCTTGGCCAAAGGCCGTCTGGCTCTAGTAAGAATGATGGGCCGTGCCACCACATGTGCGAGTCTATTAGATCGTCAGGAAATGATCCTCTGGATAGAATGTCTGCTGGATTATTGCATGAAGCGACGTGGCGCCAACTGCTTATGTCAGTTAATCGTTGAATTTCCCCAACTCGGTTAGCTACGAATGTCGACCATTTGCGCGATGGAGAAGCTATCCAATTTAAAGTTATTTTGGAATCTGATGACAAGAATACTTCTACGTCTGTTAAATCGATTGATGATCTAATTTTATCAACTAACTGCGACAACAATAGTGCTGCTTGCAATTCGAGTCGCGGCAATGTTACTGCTTTAAGTGGTGCGACACGAGATTTGGAGCAAAGTAGGTTTGACTGGTATCTTTGATGACCAACTTTCATGCGAATGTAAACGCACGCACCGTAAGCGCGTTGGCTAGCATCGCAAAAGCCATGAATTTGTGTGGATTTTGGATTAGCGAAATTACCGACGCAACGAGGAATATGAAACTGATTCAAACAAGGAAGTTGTAATTTAAGTCTTAGCCATTTTGTATGAGAGTCTTGCTGAATCGATTCATCCCAATCCACTTTCGAAATCCATAAATCTTGTATTATTAATTTCGCGATTACAATTATCGGACCAAGTAGCCCTAATGGATCAAATAATCTTGACACTTCAGATAATATCGAACGTTTAGTTACGACGTTAGGTTGTTGACTAGGCTTGTACGAAAAACGAAATGTATCGTCATCTCGATCCCAAAGGATGCCTAAAATACGGAAATCAGAATCTTTATCAAACGGTACGAGACCCTCGCTTTGATCGCTCACGCCATTCAATAATTCGGGACAATTAGATCCCCATTTACTAAGTTCAAAAGAAGCTAGTTTTAGTAATTGTACTACTTGATCTCTAATGACCATCGCTTCTGATATTGTATTAGCTCCCGTAAGTAAGTCGTCGCCGTAGAAGTTACGTATAACATGCAACGAACCTATGGGAAAGACGTGGGCGTATTTCTCCGCTAGGTGCTTAAGGCACATTGTAGCGAGGAAAGAAGCAGCTGCAGTACCGTATGTAACAGTAAGTAATTCATAGATCTTAACATCTAGATCGGACATGAGACGCCAAAGAATACGTTGCAGTTTCGTCTGCGAAGGATGCAGCAATATTTGTCTGTACATTTTAATTATGTCGGCTACTATTACGTATATGTAAATACGAAAGCGCATGAGTATAGACATAAGGTCTTCTTGAACGACCGGTCCTATCATCATAGAATCGTTTAAGGATATGCCGGTATCAGTTTTGCATGATCCGTCAAATACGACGCGAAGTTTTGTACTTTTAGCAGACTCTTTTAACACGCAATGATGAGGCAAGTAATAGGCTCCGGATTCGTTAGAAGATTGTTCTACTATCGGTTTCATGTGACCTAATGTAAGATATTCATCGATGAAATCCGAATAACGTTTCTTGAGATGGGGATCACGGACGAAGCGTCTTTCTAATCCCTGCAAACGACTTAATGCGATATTTCTCGAATTGCCGATACTAACAATTAATTCTTCCTTTAACGGTAATTTGACTATGTATCTACCCTGTTCGTTTGTCGATACATTTTCTAAGAAATGTTTTACGCAAAAACTCTCTTCGAGAGTATAGCTATTTGATTTGTAGTGAATCTCGTCTAGCTGCCAGAATTTACTTAACTGCTCGTTTAATTCGGAATTGCTGAGAGAAGCGTGAAAAGATTGCATGTTTCGCGAGTTCATTACGGAATTGTTTAAACGACCCGCTAGAATCCAGCCTAATCTGGTTTTTTGCAATGTCGGATGCTTTTGTGAAGGTTTGATCTGTCCTACGCATATTAGGTTCCAGAATGTGTCTGCACCGATCAATATGTCAATTTTAGACGCAATATGAAAATTGGGATCGGCGAGTTCAATATTTCGCGGTATTTCGAAAGCTGTTCGTTTCACGTTAGAGGATGGAATATCATCTGTTACGCGGTCGGTTACAATGCAATCAATGATCGTGGAATAAGAATTTAAGCGCGATTGCAACTTTAATTGCACTGCTTGATTTGAACGAGTGGTTGTGCCGTTTATACCTGATATAGAGATATCTATCGAACGTGGAATTAGACCTAAAGTGTTTAAAGTGTCTTTAGAAATAAAATTAGCTTGCGATCCGGAATCTAACAATACTCTGCATGGTTGTAGTGAACCGTTTTTGCTTTGAACGAGAGCTACAGCGGTTGATAGAAGTATGCATTTACTATCAACTGTGTTTGAGGCGTGAGAGACCACAGCGTGCGGAGTACTCGTATTCGTAGACTCTGATGAGCTAGCTTCCTCTTTGTGATCGTCACTCGCCTTGTTCCGATCAGATGATTCCGGGATGTGCAGCAATGTATTGTGCTTGCGAGAACAGATTCTGCAAGTCCCTGAAGTACATTTGCTTGCATTGTGAGCCGTTGAACGAAGACAGTTCAAGCAGATCTTGCGTGACCGAATTTCCGCAATCCGTTTGAGAATCGGGAGAGCTAAAAATTGTTTACATTGGTAAATAGCATGTTCACCTTTACAAAAATCACATTTTGTGCTAACGGATGCATTACATGATGTCCTTTGTTTGTTATTCGCTTGCGAACGCGAATTTACATTTTTCGTAGAAGTATTGGATGACCTACCAGTTGATTCGATAGCCTGACAACGATGGGCTAGGAAAGCGTGAAATTGTTTCAATGTAGGTAACTCGGAGTCCTTGAGTGACAGTCGCCATTCTCGCTCTGTGGTCGGGTCGAGCTTAGAGCTCAGAAGGTAAACTAAAAGATCGTCCCAATGTTCTGTGGGACGCTTCAGCGCTTTTAATGCTAGCATGTGACGCGCAGAACCATCCGCGATCTGTCGCAATTCTACCACGTTTTCCTTCGTCATAACCGGTAACTCGATAATGGATTTGAGATGCGTTTGTACAATGTCGCGTTTATTATCGAATCTTTCCTTTAATAGGTCCCACGCGACCGCATAGTTCGCCTCGGATATCTCGAGAGGGCTTAGTACATTACTTGCTTCGTCGGTAAGAGTGGCTCTCAGGTATTGTAGTTTCTGAATATCACTGAGAGTTGTATTCGCGTGTATGATCGAAAGAAATGAGTCGCGGAACGGAAACCATTCATCAAATTTCCCCGAAAATTTAGGAAGATCGAGTTTCGGTAATCTGACATTATATGTTTCTCGCATATCAGAGGCATTTGAAAGCGTTGGTGACGCCGTTACCGCATTACGCGAAGTAGACTGAGTTTGCATTAATTCACGCATTTTACTTGACAAATTAAAGAATGCTTCCTCAAAGGCGACTCTATCGTTAGCTTCTGATTCATCGAGCATTTCTAATTGAGTTTGATAAACATTGTAATCGGCCCAATACTGGTCTAATTTAACTTTACGCTCTTCAAGTTGCAATATTATCGACGGAGACAATGAAGAAATGCTATCGACATAGCTTCTTATGCGCGTGCACGACGCCTTTACGGTCGACCGTCGTTTTTTTTATGTTGACCGGGTCGTTATCCATGTCGGAATCAAGATTCTATGTATGTTGAGTACAAAATGACAAGGAAATTCCGGTTGGCGACCGTTGAAAACAGCTTTCCTTACCTGAGTATTACGGGCGCTAAATATAATGTACGCGTCGAAACAAGAATTGCCTCGTTGTACGGTGGGGGAGGGGCACCGATGTCGCACTGTAATGGCTGCCGGCGTTCCTCTGAAATGAATCCTTGCGCTGCCTTGCCGTTCCTGCAGGGATCGGTCCGGGATGATGTCCGCTGGCGCGGGATTCCTGGCTGGTTAGCTGATTCCCTGGGATCGAGTCGCTGGTGCAGCGGGGTTCGAAATAGATGCTTGTATGAAAGTAGAAGACAGTGACCTGCCTTTCTTAATGGCGGTGAAGCTTCGCTAATCTCCTTGCGTTAGATTACAGCGATTTTAGAAGTGCAGTAGATGTCGTCGAATTACGGATGGCTTACTGTATCCGGTGGTCCGGCCTTCCATCCGTCTGTATCCGGATATATCAGTCTGGATCCGGCTCGAAGGACCAATGTTTTGTGTTAGAGAACTCTTAGCCTCTCCTTCTAATTTTCGTTGAAAGAGATCGTTGGCTTAAGCTCCTTCCACGTTGCTCTCCGGTGTTTTCTCGGGAACGGTGTGGTCAAGACAATGAGTCTTTTATTTTAAGTCTTTTATTATTCTCGACAAGTCTACTAGCAACTATATGATAACGAAAAATCGCTGAGCTTAAGATAGCCGTGCTTCACGTGCTGCTTGCTTGACTCGCTGCAAGCTTCTGGCGAGAGTTTGGTGGGGATGGCTCGGGTCCGCTCACGTGATCGCGTAGCTAAGCGCGGGGGGACAACAGGGACGGATCGTACGCGAGTATGCC
>NC_092364.1:11510899-11539720 GCF_030848805.1 Temnothorax longispinosus
TCACTTGAAACATTAGATTTAAAAGTAGTGGGTGCAAGTGTGGAAAAAAATGGATTTCGAAGAATTGCACTTTGAAGGAGAAGAAAGAATGGAAGCTGAAGCAAACGAGGAAGAAATGGAAGTCCTGGAGAAATGAAGTAAATGAAGAGGAAGGAATAGAAGTTGATGATGATGCAGTATTGTCAGACGATTCATGTTATGATAGTGAAATGTCTGAGGATGTTTCGGAAGAAATATTCAGAGTCATGAATCAGGCTGAAGTCAATGCGTTAAATCCTCTTACAAAAATGTGCTGCACGTATTTTTACTTTACTCCAGGACAGACCAAGTTTTGTGCGTCATGCATCGTGAGAATCGGTGGATTATTCTCGATGTTGTATGTTTGTCGTAAACACGACACCAGGCGGTATATTCTGATGAACGGCCTTTTTGTTTCATCGTGCGGGGACCCACTATATCTCATTTCAACATGTAATATGTGTCCTATGTGTGTTTTCGTGTAAATATTGACTGTTTAGACTGCAGTATTTTTAAAAATATTTTAAGTGTATATTATCTAAAATTAAGAGACCTATACTGCTAAGAGACTAACAATAAGTGTAACAATAAATGTAACAATAAAAAGACAATCAATGTTGTGTTACACACAGTGCGGAAGGTGACTGAGAGCCGGGAGGTGGTATCCAGCGATGGTAAGCAATTTTTACAATATAAACGTGAACGCGGACCCCCTCGCCCCGCGGCGCCCGAAAACGCGGACCTTCTCGCCCCGCGGTGCCGGAAAACGCGGTCGCCCCGCAGCGCCGGAAAACGCGGACCCCCTCGCCCCGCGGCGCCGGAAAACGCGGTCGCCACGCGGCGCCGGAAAACGCGGTCGCCCCGCGGCGCCGAAAAACGCGGTCGCCCCACGGCGCCGGAAAACGCGGACTCCCTCGCCCGGCAGCGCCGGAAAACGCGGTCGCCCCGCGGCGCCGAAAAACGCGGTTCCGCCTCCCCCTCTCCGCGGTTTCCCCTTCCCCGCGGTTCCCCCCTCTCTCCCCCCGGTTCCACCCCCGCCCCCCTCCCCGCGGTTCCCCCACTCTCTCCCCCCGATTTCACCCCCGCCCCCTCCCCGCGGTTCCCCCGCCCCGCACCCTTCTTAGATCCCCGAGTTAGAACTGGCCTATATTACCTACTCAGGGCGACCCAGCGATGCTATATTAAAAGATAAGAAAAATGTAAAAGTAGAAAAATAATAAAGAAAATAAACCACCCCAATAGAAATAGAAATAGGATAAGCAGCGAAAAAATTGTAACGAAAACTACAGACCGTAGTTTCCTTCTCTCAAAGGGGAGGGATGTTGCGGCCCCAATTAATGTAATAATAAAATATGAATAGTATTAAGAAAGACCGAGAATAACAATAGGGAACGCGACCGCTAAAGCCCGAAAGAATTACGCAAAGCCAAATCAGCAAGAGATTAGTTGCGCGATCGGCCTACATACGATCGAGCAACTCAGCGATATCGAAGGACAGAACAAGGATACAAAAGGAAGCGACAAAAGGAGACGAGAGGGCAATGTGAGTCAGGGAGCAGAGCAGTAACGGGCATTTCTTGTAACCAGAGTTAATTAAAGTTTCATTTTATTTAAAAGTGCCGTGTACAATCATTCCGTCTCCTCCTTGGATAAAAAGATCCCCGGTGTCCCTCTTCCAAAAAGAGGCACAACACACCGATGCTTTGCGTAAAGAAGATGAAAGAGTAAAATTGACGGATGTGCAACGAATATCACCGGTACAGTTTCTTCGCGATCGCGAACTAAGTATACGCGGAACCGGTCAACGCATTGTTAGACAAGGAGTCGTTATTAACGACGATCTTCCTTATAACTGGAGGTCTAACGTAAGACGGAAAGTGTATCGACGGCTGCGGGACAAGTGCGTTAGCGAAAAAGAATCACGTGCAGCTCGCTGTGCTAACGTTGTGCCACATTATGTTAAGTCTATTGTTGACTATCACTATCGGGCGACTAAAATTTATGAAAAGCTCAAGTATGAGTGTAAAGTTGTATACATTAAGATTCATACACGTATTGGGAAGTACGTCGAATTGGCGATGATAAACAATTCGGCACATCTGTCAACGTACCTTAACCCTATCAATGATTGATGGTTCAAAGAATTGGTGAACGTGAATTTTATGATTTTATTAATAATTGGCACTTTGGTGTCCTCTTCTTTAGTCTTCATCGTTTTATGCTTAAGCACTATTGCGTTCAACATTGCGAACGATATTGTTCAGCGTGTGATCGAGTCACGTGTAAGTGCTCTTCCGAAAAATGTGACGTGATATAAAAATAGTGCGTGAAAAAAAGACAATATAAAAAATGGAAAATCCCGATGAAACGGAACGCGACCTGTTGGAACAATAGTAGGATAATAGTGAGCAAACCAGGTCGGTCCTCCGAGGGGGGAACGGGGCGGGGGGAAACTCGAAGGCGAAGAGTCTGCGGAAGGGGAGGGGGACCTGCGTTCCCTGCAGAGGGTTCCGGGGGAGACTCGAGGGCGAGAGGGTCTTAGGGAAAGGGGGGATCAGGCGAGCGCGTCGGTGTCTATAAATAAATGTCATCTCGCGTCGATGTTCGGCCGATAGTATTTATAAACAGATATCATTTCTGGAGTGTATGAGAGTGAATGAGATCTGAGAGTGAGAAGAGCGTTCGAGTGTGAGAGCGAGAATGCCGGAGCGAGACGGCAGAAGGCGTGGGGAGTGGGGAGTAGGAGGTATTTTGACAGTTTTGTCCCGGGAGCTCCGAGGGGGGAGCGGGGCGGGAAAAAACTCGATGGCGAGAGGGTCCGCGGAAGGGGGGGGGACTCGAGGACGAGGGGGAGCGGAACGGGGAAAACTCGAAGGCGAGGGGGTCCGCGGGGGAGGGACTCGAGGGCAAGGGGGTGTTGGGGGAGGGTCGGCGAACGTGTCGAGACATGTTGTTTATTAAATATTGATAAACATATCGTATACAAGGGATACCGCCGCCGTTCGGCCGAGGGGGTGTCCGCGTTCAACGCCAAGGGTGGTCCGCGGAAGGGGAGGTATCCGCGTTCTACGCCAAAGGTGGTCCGCGGGGGGGTAGGTATCCGCGTTCTAGGGCGAGAGGGGGGTAGGTATCCGCGTTTTAGACCGAATTGGTCCGCGGGGAGGTCGTCACTTTATCGGCGCGGAGTATTACAAAGGCTAACGGGCGCCGTTCGGCTGCTGGAATTTTTTCGGCGGCGCGCCGCGGGAGGATGGAGGTCCGCGTCCAACGACCACGTCGGTCCGCGTGACGTCACACGGCTCGCCCGCGTCTCGTTCGCGTTGTTTTTTCCCTCGCGCGCGGTCTCTCTCTCTCTCGCTCCCGTTCCTCCTCATTGATGTTCTCTCTTGCTCCCGACCTCCTTTGTCTCTCCCCCGTTCGCGCGCGTCTTCTCGTTGGCGTTCTCTTTTCCTCGCGCGCGGTCTCTCTTGCTCCCGTCCCCCCGTTCGCGTTATCTCTTCCTCGCGCGGATTTAACTTAATAATAATTACACAGTCCCACAAAAAAAATGAAATTTCTGTCCGGACCGGACTATTCAATTCTTGCGTATTTTGGGTCGCTGAATCCGAATCCGAGGTCAGAATTCAAAAGTTGGTTTTTTTTTCTAATCTCAAAAAGCATACTTTTTTAGTACATTTTGAACCGTAATGAAAAAGCGCGAGCAGAGAGAAGCCTGAGAGAGGCCACGGGCGCGATTTCGCTGTAACTTTATTTTGAAGCGCCTCTATGTCCACAAAATGTGGACATTGAACTACGTGGCCAATGTCTATAATATGTAGGTAATGTCCACGATTTTGTGGTGCTCTTCCGTGCTATGTCTACGACCTCGTGGTAACATATCCTCGAGGATCCTCGAGGATCAACGATTAAATAGAATAGATACGGCCAGTTTCACCGTCTTTCGATTCACGAGGCGAATAGACACGATTAGGAATAAGAATAGGAATAGGAATAAAAATAAGAATAGAAATTGTAAAAAATATTTTACATATATATTACATCTATATTACTTTTTATTTTTTAATTATAAAAAATGACATTAATGCCCCTACCCCTACCTCTACCTCTGCCTCTACCTCTGACCCCACCCCTACCTCTTCGCCTGGCTGTTCCTCTTCCTCTTCCTCTTCCAAGTGTAGCCGCAAGGGCCGCATGTATAATGTTTTGTAAATCTCGTGTCTGAAACAGAAAATTTAAAAAACATGTTAATACATGCAAATAAAGAAGTAATAATAACTAATTAATTATAAAAATAATTATAACAATAATCATGATTAATTAATTATAAAAATAATTATAACAATAATCATGATTATTGTTATAATTATTTTTATAATTAATTAGTTATTATTACTTCTTTATTTTGCATGTATTAACATGTTTTTTAAATTTTCTGTTTCAGACACGAGATTTACAAACATTATACATGCGGCCCTTGCGGCTACACTTGGAAGAGGAAGAGGAAGAAGAAGAGGAACAGCCAGGGGAAGAGGTAGGGGTGGGGTCAGAGGTAGAGGCAGAGGTAGAGGTAAGGGTAGGGGCATTAATGTCATTTTTTATAATTAAAAAATAAAAAGTAATATAGATGTAATATATATGTAAAATATTTTTTACAATTCCTATTCTTATTCCTATTCCTATTCCTATTCTTATTCCTAATCGTGTCTATTCGCCTCGTGAATCGAAAGACGGTGAAACTGGCCGTATCTATTCTATTTAATCGTTGATCCTCGAGGATCCTCGAGGATATGTTACCACGAGGTCGTAGACATAGCACGGAAGAGCACCACCACAAAATCGTGGACATTACCTACATATTTATAGACATTGGCCACGTAGTTCAATGTCCACATTTTGTGGACATAGAGGCGCTTCAAAATAAAGTTACAGCGAAATCGCGCCCGTGGCCTCTCTCAGGCTTCTCTCTGGCGCGAGCTAGCTTCGAAATTCTGACCGTGGATTCGGATTCAAAAGCTTGAATTACATAACAATTGACTAGATTTTTTAATAAAAAAAATGGCAGATCCAATATGGCGGACCCAATATGGCGGATGTTTCTTCAAATTGATCCGATTCGCTTGAAACTTGGTACTCGGGGTTTTTGTGGTCGCTGAGTACGAATCTGATGTCAGTTTTCCAAAATTCAAAATGGCAGATCCAATATACCCGATGAGTTTTTGAAAATTGACCAGATTCGCCTAAAATTTGTTACTCGAGGGTTTTCGGGGTCGCTGAATACAAATCTGACGTCAATTCATAACATAATCACACTGAAAATGCAGTTTTTCCCACATGACTCTGAGAAAGTACAAATCTTATATATATATGGGACATTCCATGTCAACCGAAACAGCGCCGTGGCCAAAATTTGAGTGGGTTTAAAATTTTTTTTAGGGTGCAAATTTATGTAAACATATAAGCTTTTGAATACCGAGAGCGCATTTGAAAAAGTTCAAGCGGCCTTAGTATGGCGCCTAGAATGCAGAGAGTTACATAATAAAAAGTTATAACTTAAAATTTGTAATTGAAAAAAATATGGTCATATTCTTCGTCAAATTTGAAGTATAAATGCCCTCTTACAATTTTTCGATATAACGCATCCTTTTCGAGATAAAAATTCATTAATATCGAAGTGCTGATTAAACTTGGAAGACACGTAACTTGTGCACGTGATAGTAGGTTTTGGGGTCACTGAAAACAAATCTGATATGTCAGGTGTGTGTGTGTGTGTGTGGTGTGTGTGTGTGTGTGTGTGTGTGTGCGTGCGTGCGTGTGTGTGTGCGTGCGTGCGTGCGTGCGTGCGTGCGTGCGTGCGTGCGTGCGTGCGTGCGTGCGCGTGCGTGCGTGCGTGCGTGCGTCTGCGTGTGTGTGCACGTGCATGCATGCGTGCAAGTAATTGGCCACGTATAAGAACCGAGAAAAATACTAAAAGGCGGTCCTGTTACAAGAGATACTAATACTGCACAGTAGTCATCGGTTCTGTCGCTGTTGAGTACCTAAAAATTAATAATTACTTACTTTCATTCACTACACAAGCGTGTGAATTCTGAATTTTCGGTACAGGGGGAGCATTGGCAAACCTATTTGACAGAGACTTCTTAACTTTGTTATATTCTCCCTTACTGTAGTAAAAAAACGATATACTCTAAAATTTGCTTTTTGCCCAATGGAAGAGATCATGCGGTGTTAAAATAGCTTCTGTGGACTTTGCTTGAAGACTTGCACGCGTAGCTTCCCTTTTAAAATAGCTCCTACACCATCACATGCTCCTTTTCCATGCGTAGTTGCATGAAAATGCCATTCTGCCTCAATGTCAAAATCGTCTTTATGATGTGCGAGATTACACATTTGATAACGATTTTTATAGTGTTGTTTTGCACCATCCGTTACATAGATTATTTTATAGGCATTGGGACAGAATTTTTTAATCTCTTGCATTAATTGCTTTTGCATTGTGTACACAGCAGTAGTATCGTGTGTCGTGCACTCCGAAAGAAACACAAAACTGTGGTGCGCTGTGGTGCAAAACAACACTATAAAAATCGTTATCAAATGTGTAATCTCGCACATCATAAAGACGATTTTGACATTGAGGCAGAATGGCATTTTCATGCAACTGCGCATGGAAAAGGAGTATGTGATGGTGTAGGAGCTATTTTAAAAAGGGAAGCTACGCGTGCAAGTCTTCAAGCAAAGTCCACAGAAGCTATTTTAACACCACATGATCTCTTCCATTGGGCAAAAGGCAAATTTCAGAGTATATCGTTTTTTTACTACAGTAAGGGAGAATATAACAAAGTTAAGAAGTCTCTGTCAAACAAGTTTGCCAATGCTCCCCCTGTACCGAAAATTCAGAATTCACACGCTTGTGTAGTGAATGAAAGTAAGCAATTATTAATTTTTAGGTACTCAACAGCGACAGAACCGATGACTACTGTGCAGTATTAGTATCTCCCGTAACAGACCGCCTTTTAGTATTTTTCTCGGTTCTTATACGTGGCCAATTACTTGCACACACACGCAGACGCACGCACGCACGCACGCACGCACGCACGCACGCACGCGCGCACACACACACACACACACACACACACACACACACACACACACACACACACACACACACACACCTGACATATCAGATTTGTTTTCAGTGACCCCAAAACCTACTATCACGTGCACAAGTTACGTGTCTTCCAAGTTTAATCAGCACTTCGATATTAATGAATTTTTATCTCGAAAAGGATGCGTTATATCGAAAAATTGCAAGAGGGCATTTATACTTCAAATTTGACGCAGAATATGACCATATTTTTTTCAATTACAAATTTTAAGTTATAACTTTTTATTATGTGACTGCATTCTAGGCGCCATACTAAGGCCGCCATTTTGAATTTTTTCAAATGCGCTCTCGGTATTCGAAAGCTTATATGTTTACATAAATTTTGCACCCTAAAAAAAATTTTTAAACCCACTCAAATTTTGGCCACGGCGCTGTTCCGGTTGACATGGAATATCCCATATATATATATATATATATAGGGTGCCCCTGGATTCTTGGTACTTTTCTCATATTTAGATAGAGCGAGCCAAACTGAGTCGAAAAGTCATGTACCATTTTGCAATTTTCGCAATAGTTGACGAGTTATTAATGATTAAAAATCGCCGTATTAGCCCGCCCTCTGCCAAATCCAAGCGCGCGGCGAGATGCGGCCGCCCCGCGGTCGGCGCGCGGGCAGTTGTTTACTACAAGCGGCGATGATTACGCACGAGCGGCGCGTAACGCCGGGCCCCTGTCCTAAGCGATGATAGTTTCTCTCCTTTTTTTAAATAGAAATAAAATTTTCTAACAACATAGAACATTTTTTTGTGCGTACGTATGTACATACGTGTGTACATGCATACAGAAAAATATCAATTGTGCTGCTTAAAAAAGCGATTACTCAATTTACTTTTTTTTTTTTTTTTAGTAAGTAACGGTTGTCTTTAAGAAAGAATATTTTCTTGATAATAGTCTTAAAATGTACAAATTTTAGAAAGAGTCTTTATCATGTGCTATGTACTCGAAAGAAGAATTTATACTCCTTCAAAGAACATAATAAAATTTTATCAAAGAAAAGTCAAAATAATAAATAAAGTAATATGAGGACCCTCGAGATTAAAATAGGAGAAGGCTATGACGGTCAGACGCAGATCACAGTGCGTAATATCAGAAATAAGTGATTTATTCGTGGTTTTGATACATTACATCGATCCGTACGTTTCGGCTCAGTTTTGAGCCATCTTCAGCGGTAGTTACAGAAATTAAGTTACACGTTCTCCGTACCGTATGGTGAGTTTACTGATTCAAAGTATCAGAAACATAGACCAATTGATCCATATCTGTAAATTTGTTCAATTAATGTTGAGATATTAAAAAGATCCCTTAGGAAACTCACCATTCGGTCTGAAAAACGTGGAATACAGAGCCATGTATACATAA
This sequence comes from Temnothorax longispinosus, assembly GCF_030848805.1. Taxonomy (NCBI): domain Eukaryota; kingdom Metazoa; phylum Arthropoda; class Insecta; order Hymenoptera; family Formicidae; genus Temnothorax; species Temnothorax longispinosus. The sequence continues at coordinate 11,519,439 of NC_092364.1, forward strand.
TAAATACTCTCTGCGAGAAGTCTTGACGATCTTATCGACACGACACATGCACAGCAATGATATGAAAGGTCTTGCAAGAAGAGGCATGTCGTAGGTCAACACACCGGCGAGGATTATAACAAAGCACGATTTGACACCGTCTCAAAATGACACGGATTTTTTGCATCATGCATATGTCACGGTTTTGAGCAAATTGTAATCCATGCTCATGAACTTTGGTCGTTGGCAAATCGGGGTTTTACTATTGGTACATGCAATATTGTGACGGTGTCAAATCGTGCTTTGTTATAATCTTCGCCGGTGTGTTGATCTACGACATGCTTCTTCTTGCAAGACCTTTCATATTATTGTGTGTCGTGTCGACAAGATCGTCAAGTCTTCTCGCAGAGAATAGATATTCATTATGTACGCATGGCTCTGTATTCCATGTTTTTCAGATTGAATGGTGAGTTTCCTAAGGGATCTTCTTAATATCTCAACATTAATTGAACAAATTTACAGATATGGATCAATTGGTCTATGTTTCTGATACTTTGAATCAGTAAACTCACCATACGGTACGGAGATCGTGTAACTTAACTTCTGTAACTACTGCTGAAGATGGCTCAAAGCTGAGCCGAAACGTACGGATCGATGTAATGTATCAAAACGACGAATAAATCAGTTATTTTTGATATTACGCACTGTGATCTGCGTCTGACCCTCATAGCCTTGACTTCTCCTATCAAAATAATTAGCAAATTAAATTTGTTTTAATTTTATATTCTTAACTGAAGAACTGAATAATTAGAATGTAGAATATTATTTATTTTAAGTAATATTATCAAGAAAACATTTTTTGTAAAGATCATCGTTATACTTAAAAGAAGAGAAAACTGAGTAATTGGTTTTCTTAGCACTAGAATGATATTTTTTTACTCGTGCGTATACGGCACGCCATTTTACTATTTAATATCATCATAAAAATTCTATCAAATTAAATCGATACTTAAAGAAAAGAAATTATTATTATGTCTAGACATACTTATAATTTATCGAATTATTATTAAGCTATAATTGAAAATGCAGAATTACAATTATGTCTAGACAAAATATTAATTCTGAATTTATTTTACGTTATGACATAAAAAATTTTCGGGAATTAAAATTATGTACATAATTGTAATTCCCGAATTTTACTTATGTACGCAATTTTAATACTTGAATTTCTATTATGTACACACAATCGTAATTCTGGAATTACTTTTTTTCTTTTGGTAAGTAACGGGGTTCTTTAAGAAAGAATATTTTCTTGATAATAATCTTAAAATGTATTCATCACAAATTTTAGAAAAAGTCTTTATCATGTACTGGAAAAAAGAATTTATACTCCTTCAAAAAACATTATACTATTTTATCAAAGAAAAGTCAAAATAATAAGCAAATCAAATTTTTGTTTTAATTTTATTTTTAATTAAATAGTTAAACAATTAGAATTTAGAATATTATTTGTTTTAAGTAAAGAGAGTGATGAGTGTATTTTAAGATTATTATAAAAATGAAATATTCTTTGCGAAGATGACCGTTAAAAGAAGGGAAATGGAGTAATTGGTTTTCTTAGCACTAGAATGATATTTTTTGCGTGTGAATTGTGCATGAATAGCAATCGCGATATAAGATCGCGAGCCAAAAAATAATTTTTTTTTCTGTGGCAAGAAAATGATAGAGCGCTATCATTTCCACACCACCTTGCGGTAGATAGCATGGCGCATTTTTTTTAAGTGGTATCCCCAGTAGGTCTAATCCACTTTGCATTAAAATATTTTCATATTTTAATGTAAGAACTGTTCGAAGTGCCTTCCTCCTTCTCGTATACAGAGTTCGGCCCTTCGAATGATATTGCGCGTCGAGCGGTGCGCCATTTCCGGCGTGATGGTACCGAAAGCTGCGAGAATTTCTTCTCGTACCTCAGCTTCTGTACCACCACGCCTGTGCTCGACTAAATCTTTGATGTAACCCCAAACGAAATAGTCGAGCACGTTAAGATCCGGCGACCGCGCCGGCCAAATTATTGGTCCACCTCGATCCATCCATCTACCCGGATATCGCGCGTCTAAAACATTTCGCGCCTGTCGCGAAAAATGCGCGGGAGCCCCGTCGTGCTGGAAAATGAGCTCTTCCCGTTCACGAAGGGGAACGTCTTCGAGAAGACCGGGCAACTCATGTTCCAGAAACCGCGCGTAAACTTCCCCGGTTAAACGTGGCGGGAGAATGTAGGGACCGATCTGAAAATCATAGAAAGAGTGTAATTTGAAAAAACTGTGAGGGATACAAAGACGGACTTTTTTAACTCATAAACTTACTACTTACAATTCGGTTCGCTTTTATTCCTGCCCAAACATTTATCGACCAGCGATATTGGAACGCGCCTTGGCGAATGGCGTGCGGATTTTCACCTCTCCATAATAAAAAATTATGGGAGTTAAACACTCCATTTGGTGTGAAGGTCGCTTCGTCCGTCCACAGGATGCGGTCGGGGAAAAGAGCGTTCCGCCGACACTGCGCGAGGAACCCTGTGGTGTATTTCGCCGATAATTAATATTTGTTAAAAGCAGCGTAAACATTAAAGAAAGATGATAAAAGTACCTTCACAATAATAGATGCGCTGCTCTGCATCTTTTGCAAGAAGTTGCTGCACCCGTTGATAATGATACGGGTGCAATCCGTCCTGACGTAGAACCCGATGTACGACGCTTTGGGAGAGACCAAGCATACCAGCGACACGGCGTATGGTAGGTCGTCTCTGGGGGTTCTCGGGATCGTCCTCGAAATCCTCGAATATTTGGAGGATTCTTTCTTCGTCGACTACGCGACGTTGCAACGGCGCACCAGCATTTCGCCAATTGGGCATAAGAGATCCTGTCTCTCTGGCGCGTCGGACACATCCCAAAATCACGTTGTATCCGGGATGTCGTTCACGCTCGGGGAATCGTTCCGCGTAGAGTCGAACGGCGGCACGGACGTTTTCTCCAGCCATTCCATACGTAATTAGCATATCTGTATACTCTTGAGCAGTATACATTTTCTCACAATTTATCAAAATATTAGCGAGAATGCACGCACGTCGGACGCTTAGGTACGACTCGTGGAGCGACAAACAACAGACATTTGTAGTTAACAATATTCTTTTGTTTTAACGTGGTTTGTCGCTCCACGACAATTGTGCCCAGCGTCCGACGTGCGTGCATTCTCGCTAATATTTTGATAAATTGTGAAAAATGTATACTGCTCAAGAGTATACAGATATGCTAATTACGTATGGAATGGCTGGAGAAAACGTCCGTGCCGCCGTTCGACTCTACGCGGAACGATTCCCCGAGCGTGAACGACATCCCGGATACAACGTGATTTTGGGATGTGTCCGACGCGCCAGAGAGACAGGATCTCTTATGCCCAATTGGCGAAATGCTGGTGCGCCGTTGCAACGTCGCGTAGTCGACGAAGAAAGAATCCTCCAAATATTCGAGGATTTCGAGGACGATCCCGAGAACCCCAGAGACGACCTACCATACGCCGTGTCGCTGGTATGCTTGGTCTCTCCCAAAGCGTCGTACATCGGGTTCTACGTCAGGACGGATTGCACCCGTATCATTATCAACGGGTGCAGCAACTTCTTGCAAAAGATGCAGAGCAGCGCATCTATTATTGTGAAGGTACTTTTATCATCTTTCTTTAATGTTTACGCTGCTTTTAACAAATATTAATTATCGGCGAAATACACCACAGGGTTCCTCGCGCAGTGTCGGCGGAACGCTCTTTTCCCCGACCGCATCCTGTGGACGGACGAAGCGACCTTCACACCAAATGGAGTGTTTAACTCCCATAATTTTTTATTATGGAGAGGTGAAAATCCGCACGCCATTCGCCAAGGCGCGTTCCAATATCGCTGGTCGATAAATGTTTGGGCAGGAATAAAAGCGAACCGAATTGTAAGTAGTAAGTTTATGAGTTAAAAAAGTCCGTCTTTGTATCCCTCACAGTTTTTTCAAATTACACTCTTTCTATGATTTTCAGATCGGTCCCTACATTCTCCCGCCACGTTTAACCGGGGAAGTTTACGCGCGGTTTCTGGAACATGAGTTGCCCGGTCTTCTCGAAGACGTTCCCCTTCGTGAACGGGAAGAGCTCATTTTCCAGCACGACGGGGCTCCCGCGCATTTTTCGCGACAGGCGCGAAATGTTTTAGACGCGCGATATCCGGGTAGATGGATGGATCGAGGTGGACCAATAATTTGGCCGGCGCGGTCGCCGGATCTTAACGTGCTCGACTATTTCGTTTGGGGTTACATCAAAGATTTAGTCGAGCACAGGCGTGGTGGTACAGAAGCTGAGGTACGAGAAGAAATTCTCGCAGCTTTCGGTACCATCACGCCGGAAATGGCGCACCGCTCGACGCGCAATATCATTCGAAGGGCCGAACTCTGTATACGAGAAGGAGGAAGGCACTTCGAACAGTTCTTACATTAAAATATGAAAATATTTTAATGCAAAGTGGATTAGACCTACTGGGGATACCACTTAAAAAAAATGCGCCATGCTATCTACCGCAAGGTGGTGTGGAAATGATAGCGCTCTATCATTTTCTTGCCACAGAAAAAAAAATTATTTTTTGGCTCGCGATCTTATATCGCGATTGCTATTCATGCACAATTCACACGCAAAAAATATCATTCTAGTGCTAAGAAAACCAATTACTCCATTTCCCTTCTTTTAACGGTCATCTTCGCAAAGAATATTTCATTTTTATAATAATCTTAAAATACACTCATCACTCTCTTTACTTAAAACAAATAATATTCTAAATTCTAATTGTTTAACTATTTAATTAAAAATATAAAATTAAAACAAAAATTTGATTTGCTTATTATTTTGACTTTTCTTTGATAAAATAGTATAATGTTTTTTGAAGGAGTATAAATTCTTTTTTCCAGTACATGATAAAGACTTTTTCTAAAATTTGTGATGAATACATTTTAAGATTATTATCAAGAAAATATTCTTTCTTAAAGAACCCCGTTACTTACCAAAGAAAAAAAGTAATTCCAGAATTACGATTGTGTGTACATAATAGAAATTCAAGTATTAAAATTGCGTACATAAGTAAAATTCGGGAATTACAATTATGTACATAATTTTAATTCCCGAAAATTTTTTATGTCATAACGTAAAATAAATTCAGAATTAATATTTTGTCTAGACATAATTGTAATTCTGCATTTTCAATTATAGCTTAATAATAATTCGATAAATTATAAGTATGTCTAGACATAATAATAATTTCTTTTCTTTAAGTATCGATTTAATTTGATAGAATTTTTATGATGATATTAAATAGTAAAATGGCGTGCCGTATACGCACGAGTAAAAAAATATCATTCTAGTGCTAAGAAAACCAATTACTCAGTTTTCTCTTCTTTTAAGTATAACGATGATCTTTACAAAAAATGTTTTCTTGATAATATTACTTAAAATAAATAATATTCTACATTCTAATTATTCAGTTCTTCAGTTAAGAATATAAAATTAAAACAAATTTAATTTGCTAATTATTTTGATAGGAGAAGTCAAGGCTATGAGGGTCAGACGCAGATCACAGTGCGTAATATCAAAATAACTGATTTATTCGTCGTTTTGATACATTACATCGATCCGTACGTTTCGGCTCAGCTTTGAGCCATCTTCAGCAGTAGTTACAGAAGTTAAGTTACACGATCTCCGTACCGTATGGTGAGTTTACTGATTCAAAGTATCAGAAACATAGACCAATTGATCCATATCTGTAAATTTGTTCAATTAATGTTGAGATATTAAGAAGATCCCTTAGGAAACTCACCATTCAATCTGAAAAACATGGAATACAGAGCCATGCGTACATAATGAATATCTATTCTCTGCGAGAAGACTTGACGATCTTGTCGACACGACACACAATAATATGAAAGGTCTTGCAAGAAGAAGCATGTCGTAGATCAACACACCGGCGAAGATTATAACAAAGCACGATTTGACACCGTCACAATATTGCATGTACCAATAGTAAAACCCCGATTTGCCAACGACCAAAGTTCATGAGCATGGATTACAATTTGCTCAAAACCGTGACATATGCATGATGCAAAAAATCCGTGTCATTTTGAGACGGTGTCAAATCGTGCTTTGTTATAATCCTCGCCGGTGTGTTGACCTACGACATGCCTCTTCTTGCAAGACCTTTCATATCATTGCTGTGCATGTGTCGTGTCGATAAGATCGTCAAGACTTCTCGCAGAGAGTATTTTTATGTATACATGGCTCTGTATTCCACGTTTTTCAGACCGAATGGTGAGTTTCCTAAGGGATCTTTTTAATATCTCAACATTAATTGAACAAATTTACAGATATGGATCAATTGGTCTATGTTTCTGATACTTTGAATCAGTAAACTCACCATACGGTACGGAGAACGTGTAACTTAATTTCTGTAACTACCGCTGAAGATGGCTCAAAACTGAGCCGAAACGTACGGATCGATGTAATGTATCAAACCACGAATAAATCACTTATTTCTGATATTACGCACTGTGATCTGCGTCTGACCGTCATAGCCTTCTCCTATTTTAATCTCGAGGGTCCTCATATTACTTTATTTATTATTTTGACTTTTCTTTGATAAAATTTTATTATGTTCTTTGAAGGAGTATAAATTCTTCTTTCGAGTACATAGCACATGATAAAGACTCTTTCTAAAATTTGTACATTTTAAGACTATTATCAAGAAAATATTCTTTCTTAAAGACAACCGTTACTTAAAAAAAAAAAAAAAAGTAAATTGAGTAATCGCTTTTTTAAGCAGCACAATTGATATTTTCTGTATGCATGTACACACGTATGTACATACGTACGCACAAAAAAATGTTCTATGTTGTTAGAAAATTTTATTTCTATTTAAAAAAAGGAGAGAAACTATCATCGCTTAGGACAGGGCCCCGGCGTTACGCGCCGCTCGTGCGTAATCATCGCCGCTTGTAGTAAACAACTGCCCGCGCGCCGACCGCGGGGCGGCCGCATTTCGCCGCGCGCTTGGATTTGGCGGAGGGCGGGCTAATACGGCGATTTTTAATCATTAATAACTCGTCAACTATTGCGAAAATTGCAAAATGGTACATGACTTTTCGACTCAGTTTGGCTCGCTCTATCTAAATATGAAAAAAGTACCAAGAATTCAGGGGCACCCTGTATATATATATATATATATATTTGTCGTCCAAGACCACAATAGAGTCAAAGTATATCCATGACTTGATCCTTCTGCAACCAGGGTACCTCCACGTGGTGACGGTGGGCAACGGATTTATTCCGGCGTTATAGATACGTATCTAACCCAGAAATTTCGCCTTTTTAGGGTTTTCAACCTAATACCTGCGACTGGTATGATTACGTCACTCACACACACACTGAACTTGACGCAGCTTCATCTGAATCACGCGTGACCCTTCCGCAGCTGACGCCCAAACTGGGGCGCCGTAAAGCATCACGGCCTGCACGGTCGTGGCGTATAGTCGGCGAGCACGACCGCTCGCTCCTCCCAGGTTAGGCATCAGCCTTGCCAGGCTATTTGCCACACCTTTTGCCCTGGGAGTTAGGCAAGCAAAGTGCTCACCGAAACCCCAGGAGCCAACCAAAGGCCCAGCACTTTCATGCTGGCCCCCACTGAGATACGGGTTTCTTCCACTTCTATATGGGCCACGGGCGGCTTCCCCGCAGACTTGTCGTAGAAAAACACAGCCTGCGTCTTCTGGGGGGCCACCCTAAGGCCCAACTTGCGCATCGTAGCCACCACTGCTCTCACTGCGACATTTGCCTTTGCTCGGGCCTCATCCCAAGTATCACCCTCGACTCCCAGGAATGTATCATCGGCAAAGCCGTTTAGCCAACATCCCGGGAGGAGGGCGATCCGGAGGAAGTAGTCATACCCCAGGTTCCACAGAAGTGGGGCAAGTACTGACCCCTGTGGAACCCCCCGCACGACCAACCCGACCCTTACTACACCATCGCGGTCGGTGTACAAGAGCCTCCTGTCCCGGAGGTAGTCATGTATGACTGCCCTTAGATAAGGAGGGACGCCGTGGTGATTTAGCGCCCTTCTTATCACTGGCCACGGCAGGGAGTTAAAGGCGTTAGCTACATTAAAGCTAACGCCCAACACCACCCTGTCGGGCTCCATCGCGGCCTCCAGGAGGGCCCGAATGCGTAAGATCGCATCCACAGTCGATCTGCCCTCCCGGAAGCCATCCTGACCAGTTGCCGATACTGCATCGTTAAAAGGTTGTTACCCTCTGCCATGACGCGTCAAGTATCTAACCCAGGAATTTCGCCAGAATAAATCCGTTGCCCACCGTCACCACGTGGAGGTACCCTGGTTGCAGAAGGATCAAGTCATGGATATACTTTGACTCTATTGTGGTTTTGGACGTCAAATATATATATATATATATAAGATTTGTACTTTCTCAGAGTCATGTGGGAAAAACTGCATTTTCAGTGTAATTATGTTATGATCTGACGACAGATTCGTATTCAGCGACCCCAAAAACTTTCGAGTAACAAATTTTAGGCGAATTTGGTCAATTTTCAAAAACTCATCGGGTATACTGGATCTGCCATTTTGAATTTTGGAAAACTGACATCAGATTCGTACTCAGCGACCACAAAAACCCCCGAGTACCAAGTTTCAAGCGAATCGGATCAATTTGAAAAAACATACACGCGATATTGGGTCCGCCATATTGGATCTGCCATTTTTTTATTAAAAAATCTAGTCAATTGTTATGTAATTCAAGCTTTTGAATCCGAATCCATGGTCAGAATTTCGAAGCTAGCTTGCGCTTTTTAACAACTGTGCCGCAATCAACACGTAGAACTACGTCTATTAGAATAGAACATATATGAAAGAGGCATTGAACATCGAGTCTGTGTCCGACATCGTGCGAGAGAGAAACGTTAATTGTGCGAGAGAGAAAGGTAGTGAAGCCTAATCGTCCGCAATGCGCATACGCAGATATCGATAACCATATAGTACTATTTCATGTTAAAGTATTCAGCGAAGGAAACTAGACGTAGGACTACGTCAACTGTCAGTTGACGTAGTTCGACGTTGTTGGCACAAACTGTGCCGCAAGCAACAACGTAATTTTTTCATTTTTTCGGGAAATAATTGACCGAATTTCAAAATGTGAAAGCAGCAACTTCATAACATAACACAGACAAATGACATAGACACTACGCGGCGCATCGTCGTGTATTTTCGCGTTATTAAGATTCAACATCGACCTTTATATCTAGGGCAGCGACATCATCCTTTGGTTTACCCTTGAAACTTGGTGACATTTATGAGTATATGTTCGGCTCAGAAATTCGAGCTCAGAAGTTCGAGCCGAACATATACTCATAAATGTCACCAAGTTTCAAGCTAATCGGCTTCTCACATTCTATATAGATTTTATTTATTTATTTATTATTTATTTATTTATTTATTTATTTATTTATTTATAAATATATTTATTTATTATTTTTTTGATTTAATGTTTTATTATTTATTTATTTTATTTATTTTTTTATTTATATATTGTTTTATTGATTTATTGATTTATTGATTTATTGATTTATTGATTTATTGATTTATTGTTTAATTTTATTATTAATTATTGATTTGATTGTTTTGATTTGATTGATTTATTTATTTATTTATTTATTTATTTATTTTTTATTATTTATTATTTATTTATTTTATTATTTTTTTACTAATTTTTTGATTTATTGTTTATTTATTTATTTATTTATTAAACCTTGAAAAGTATTAAAAGAAAATATACTTTATTATATAGTTTTTGAAAGCTCTCGATGTAAGCTAAATGTTTTTGCAATTTAATAAATAAATAAATGAATAAATGAATGGATGAATGTATTTAATAAATAAATAAATGAATGAATAAATGGATGAATGGATGAATGGTTAATGAATAAATGGATGAATGGATGAATGGATTTAATAAATAAATAAATGAATTAATGAATGGATTAATGGATGAATGGATGAATGTGTGAATGGATGAATGTATTAATAAATAAATGAATGAATGGATGAATGGATGAATGAATGAATGGATGAATGGATAAATAGATGAATGAATGAATGGATGAATGGTTGAATGGATTTAATAAATAAATAAATGAATGAATGAATGAATGGATTGATGAATGGATGAATGGATGAATGGGTGAATGAATGAATGGATTTAATAAATAAATAAATGAATGAATGAATAGATGAATGGATGAATGGATAATAAATGGATGAATGGGTGAATAGATAAATGGGTGAATAGATGAATGGATTTAATAAATAAATAAATGATGAATGGATGAATGGATGAATGGGTGAATGGGTGAATGGATTTAATAAACAAATGAATGAATGAATGGATGAATGAATGATAATTTATTTATTTATTAAATCCATTCATCCATTCACCCATTTATTCATTAACCATTCATCCATTCATCCATTCATCCATTCATCTAAATCCATTCATCCATTCACCCATTCATCCATTCACCCATTTATCCATTCATCCATTCATCCATTCACTCATTTATCCATTCATCCATTCATTCATTCATTTATTTATTTATGAAATTGCGAAAACCCATAGCTTACATCGAGATCTTTCAAAAACTATATAATAAAGTATATTTTTCTGTAATACTTTTCGAGAAAAAGAAAACGTTGCATGAAAACGTTGCATGAAAACGTTGCAAGAAAACGTTGCAGTCATACCCCCATACCCCCCGAGAAAGACGTAGTTCTACGAAAAAAAAACAAACCAATTTTAAATTCTGACCTCGGATTCGGATTCAGCGACCCAAAATACGTAAGAATTGACTAGTCCGGTCCGCCGGACAGAAATTTCATTTTTTTGTGGGGCTGTGTTATTATTATTTAAAATATTATTATTATGAAATATACTTAATAATAGTGAAGGAAGCGGAAAAATGAATAATAAATGATAAATATGGAATTAAGCATAAAAATATTTATTCATAAAATTTTAAATTTTAAAAAATTACCACACTTCTTCTTCTCTCTCAAACTCGTGTTCGATTTCGAACAGTCTTCGAAATCCACAAATGTCTTCGTCTCCCGAAACGTCCCAGATTTCGTTATTGTTGTCAACATCTACTTGTCTGAACCAGCGTACCAAACGCCGGGTATGTATGTTGATAAATCCACGAATGCGGATTTTATTGAAATATATAAAATTGGGCTAAAAAAATTTTAAAAAATTTAAAAAAATTTAAAGAAATTTAAAATCTGTAAAAAATATTTACACACACCTGTCTGTGAGGAATCAGAACCCTCACCATATTGTAAAGGTGAACCTCGCGCACCGGCACGTTATCGACCAATATCCACTGTAACTTTAACAAAATGGTTAATTTAAAAAAATATATAATATACAGTTATGTATTGTTGCGTGCATGCCGCCCGGTATGCTTTTTTAAAAAATGTTACGCCCAAGCCGACAGTGAGTCTGTGACTCTCTCAGACACTTATTCACACTCGCGCACTCACGAAAATAACGATTTAAACGATCGTCGTGACGAAGTGACGAACTGCACGCTTTAGCTTGGAGTTCGAAAAGCATACCGGGCGACACGCACGCAACGGTATTAAGTATACATACTCCTACTGCGGGGTACACGATTTCTATGCACTCTTCGATTCTATGATATCTTTCTTCCATTTCTTCTTCTTACACTGTGCTCTACTTGCGCTTGCGAACGTTTTCACACTACTGACTTAACTGACTGCAGAGGACTGAACCAGAGCTCAGAAAAGTAATTAACATAAATATATCTAGCATTACAATAGCGAGAAAGGATTCGTTGGAGCATCGACACCACATAGGCGAGCGTCGCCGGAGCATCGCTTCATAGTTTACGATATACGATATACCTTAAATTTCAAGCGGTCCGAGTGATTCGAGTCGAACGTCGCATATACGGCTCGAATGGAAATGCGTGTAAAGTAATTAAGTCATTGATTTATAAAAAAAAATAAATTTTTTATTCTTCTTCTTTTACATATTTTTTTGTTTTTTTTTTTTTACGTACTACGGTAGCGCACTAAAAAATAAAGCTGCGAGCTCACAATCGACGAGCTGATGTTTATCGAAGGCATCGATATCGCGTATTACATTCAATACTTGCGTAGGATCCGTTACAGTGAATTACAGCCGTTACAGCGATTTTGGAGAATTGCGTGAACTTGACATCGACCGTTTCGACAATTCTACCCAATCGCGTCGATGCACAGATCAAGATCGAGCATATGGTGTAACGTCGATTCGGTCATCGTTAACCGTACGTTTAAAGACTCGAGACGTACGAGTTTGACACCGTTAATCGTACAAATTCTCAATGTTAGCGGTCCAACGCTTATAAAATCACACTTATATCTTTACAGGATCGAATAAAATTCTGAATGTTCCGTCGTTGTTCGTAGAATCCCTTCCACGTTTCGAGGGACAGTATCAATTCCGTTTCTCGATGATCTCCTACGGCGATCTCCACGTAACTCGGTGGACCCACGTTAACGCCAACTTCAAGGAATTTGTATCCCGTAGCCGTCAACGCGTATCGTCTGCTGAGTATATGAACCGCGCGACGCTTCAACGAAATGCTGTAAAAATAACGAAATTAGTAATAAAAAATAATACAATTTATAATTTGCAATTTAAAAAAATATAAAGCTATAATTTAAGAAAAAAACGAAAAAACTTACTTGTTACACTTGTTCTCGTACGATGGAGTTTTATCATCATCGTGAATCGGTACGTAATAATTCATACGTCTACTGCCACTGTTACCGCCGTTGCTTCCTTCAACGGAATACATTCTTTCTCTCGGTTATGAGAAGTGACCGTTCGCACAAGCAGTCGATACGAGACTAGTCGTATAAAATTAATCGAATATACGCGGCAACTTCTAAAACTATGATGAAGGAGGGGGGAAATTAATGTTTCTGGAACGCGCAATCAGCGCTCTGAAATTTAGGAGAGGGGGCTAAGGTAGGATGTTTTTTTTTATTAAGACGTATATCCCCCCTCCTCCCTTCCGCATGACATCAACCGCGAAACATGTTCAGACATGTTCGCAGAAACCTGATACCCCCCTCGAAGCTATCGAGTTAGAATTCGTCACGTATACCTACTTATTCTTTAATTTTGTACACTATCGACCAATGGGCGAAAGGAAATAAAACATTGTAAAATTTACACATACATATAAAATTTATTTTTTAAAAAGATGAAAATTTTTTCTGACGTTTCGACCACCAGTTAAATATTTTTAATACATTTTGCAACGCGCAATTCTTAACGTGTTTTCCACATCGCATAGTATTGGTAGCATCTAAAATAATTAAAGATTCGATATCTTCGTAATCCGCATCCAGAGTCTCGATGTTTAGGTCTTTTTCTCGCTTTATTCTCAAGCAGATCTACCAGCCATTCTCGTTTCTGGCATCCCTTGACGTAGACGAGAGTCGGCATCTCGTCGTCGTCGTCGTCATCGTCATCGTTGTTGTCCTCTTCCTCACCGAGCACGGCTGACGTAATTAAACGCTTCACCTTGCTGTACGGCACGTTTCGACGAACGTTGGTGCGGACATGAAGAGATATCTCTTTTTGTTCGATGCGTGAATCGAGAGAGGAATGACGCGCGTTTTGTGACACTCTGATTTTTATATCCTGCTCCCCTTTTTCCCCTCATAAATTTGTATCGGGAGTTAAAGAGAGAGAAAATTTTTGTCGACGTTGCCGCGAACACTCAGACTATTTTGCGCACTACGTTGGTCAACGGATTGTACTCGATCACGCGATCGTGTATGATGTACGCGGAGGTATTCGGCGGTACGTTCTCCATGCAATCGAATTCTAGTCTGACATCCACGGTGGCGTTTTTGACGGATTTGTTTTGTCGAGAGCAATTGATGGTCACGAACGGGCCGTTACGTAGAAAAGTCGAAACGGTGAGACTCGGCTCGAGATATTAGTATCCGTAATAGCCCTTGCAGAAATGCGCGTACATATCGTACAGAATCGCCCATCTGTGTTTACCAAAGTCCAAATTCAAATCGTCGTACGGATAGACTTCCGAGTTTAAATAGAGTTTCACGTTGGTCAATTTGCAGTCGTCGAATCGGCTCGTGTCCGCGGACATGACGTTCTTCCGACCCGTTTGCAGAGCGAAGACGACGTATCGCGGTTTCTCGAGCTGAGTCGCGGTCTTAATGGCCCACGAGTGCTTGGTCGTGTTCTGCAACGGAGAATACTCGTACAGATCCCACGAACGGAAACCCATACTTAGATATCGTCCGTTTTCCAAGGCGCGCAGCATCGACAGCTTGTTGACCTCGCTCAATACCACGTGAGGCATTCGCCACTGTATCTTGAGTTGTTTGACAGTAGGCTCCAACGCGAGACTTTCCACCAGACAATTGTTGTCGTTGCGCAATCGTATCAAGATCAATTCTTGACAAGCGTTGATCACCACGCGTTTGTAATCCTCGCAAAATCCCAGTAACAAGTTGAGCGGTACGCAGAAATTGAAATATCCGTTCGGGTTATTAGCGTGCTGGTTATTCCTACGTTTCTGCAGTGATCAATCTCCACACCATCGAGCTCGTATCGAATTTCATCAAACATGAACGCGACGCAATTATTCCCCAATACCACGTTATCGGGTTGGTCGGCTGCTCTGGTCACCGTCAATGTTCCTTCGACGTAGAGAAAACTTTCGCACGGCAACGTATACAGATCCTGCTGTTGTATGGATATTCGTATCTCGTCGCTATACTCGAACGTTGTGTTGGCGTACGGGTTGTACGTGTGAGTCTCGATCTTGACGATGCGATCGTCAAAGACCGGCTCGCCTCCGATGTTAAGAATTTTAGTCATCGTTCAGATGTTTCGTTCCGCAAATCCCAGAGATTGTAAAAATTTAACGTTCGATGCGTTGAGCTTCTTTCTCGTCTCTGTTTTCGTCTCTGTTTTAACGCTACCGATGTCGATTTGATGATATCGTCGATCGTCGCAGTCGTAAAGATATTCTTATCTGTCGCGTGTTCCGAGTCGTTCAACACGAGCATGTCACACGTCGCGCGTTATTGCTGTCGCCGTCGTACGTGCAATCTGACGGTGATCTCTTCTCCTCGAAAATCGAGCAATCGTCCGTCTTGATCCGTGACGCGTATTGTTAGATCCGTAACGCTTCGCGCAATAATCGGCATGTAAATGATCTGCGCCGGCGTTTCCGATATCTTATATCCCGGTGGTACGCTCGGTGAAAATTCGTGTATCGTGTGAACACGTTTGCCGTTGCTGTACGCACCCGCGGTTACGTTACACTCCACGCGGATAATGTTTACGTTGATAATATTAATCGACGCGTCCGATTCGTGCCACTGTCCCGGCTGCAATATACGCTTCGACGAGAATCCCAGCAGCGATCCAACGTTGTTCGGTTTGTTAAAGTTCACTCTGAAAGCGCACTTGATCTCGCTCTTCATCGTATTGTAATTTGCGCGGAGCACTATCGGGTATTCCGCGGCCTCGTCTTCGTAGCCGTTCGCGCGAGCGGTCGCCTCTCGCGCGATATTCGCGACCGACGTACGATCATCGTTGGAACGATTTACGCGTTTTCGTGAAATTTCGCGTTTCAAAAGCTCATGTATAGCTCGTATCTCGTACGATCCCTCGGAAATCGTAATTTCCGTGTCATCCTCGTCGAAATAAAATTTATTGTTCGAAGAATTCACGTTTGGAATCGTGTGATAAGTCTCAAAACACGTTAGACCGAGCTCGTAGTCACCGTCGCTCAGATCTACGGCGGGAAAATAGTGCTCCGCGAGGATGCTGCTTTTTCCTAAATTAGCGTCGATCGTCCGGAGAAATCGCAGGCACAATTGTCCACAGATGTTCTGATCGTATCGCTGATAAGACGTGCAATTGTACTCAATCTTCGTCACGCTCGGTCCGAAATATCGCACCAATTCTTTCGGCGGTCAAAGATTGCCGAAACTGTCGAAATATACGACTCGATCTTCCCTTTTCGCGTACGCTACCCAATGAGTACCGGGACCCGCTGCATCGTCCAAATTCACGATACCGCTCTCGTTTCTACGTACACCGCCAATCGGTAACGAATCACGCATGAAGACACCTCTGAAGAACGGTATGCGCATACGCCTTGCCAGTCGATTCAATTGTACGTTAGTCGTAATACCCGCGGGCATATTTAACGTCTTTTTGACGTTTTTTTTTTTCGACGCTACTCCTCGCCCGCGTTTGTGCGGGCCGAGATACAGCCCTCGTCCATATTTGTACGGAGCGAGATAAAGTCCGCGACCTTTCACGGCGCGATTGTGACGCTGCATTTCTTCCAGCTGACGCCGCGCGGCTTTGTTGTCGTTCACGGCCTTTACGATTCCCGCCGCTCCGCCGGCCAGAGAACCGAGAACTCCCAACAACGGTAGAATCGGCAATACGCCGCCTCGTTTTGCTGTCGGAAGTATCCGTTTTTTTTGTTAGCTTTTTTTTCTTTACCGTTTCGATTTTTTCGTTTTCGTTTTCAAGCCTATTCCGAGCTTCGTCTTAGCCTTCATGGTCGCCCAGACGGCTGTAGCGGCAGCGCTCTCTCCAAGAGTCGAATCTTTTCGCGCTTCCGCAGCGAGTATCTCGTCCGCCGCGTGTCTCTCGGTGAGATCGCGGTTACGCGAATAGGTTATGTCGTGCCAGAGAGAAGAATGAGAGACAACACGGCCCGGTTTTAGGTGATCCGCGAACGCGATACGCCCTCTGGGATCGACGTAAAACGTGCACATGAATTACGTAGCCAACGTCCGCGTTTGGGCCACGGGGGTAACGCATACGTGCACGATTTAGGTTGCGTTCCGTGCTAATGTCGGTAACTCAAAGTTATTGATTTTTCGTTATGTGAGCGAGCGAGAAGGTATAAGAATGAGCGAGATGACAATAAGAGCGAGCGAGACAGTAATTGGAGTGAGCGAGATGAGAATAACACATGCAGAAGGCTCGGGCTCGGGGGTGGGGATCTGATCGAGGATCGGGCATCGAGTCTTTTCCTTGCGCGCCGTTGTTCTTATCTCGCTCACTCTTGTTACTGTCCTACTCGCTCTTATTGACGACTCGCTTGCTCTTATACCTTCTCGCTCGCTCACGTAACAGCTGTGTTTTAAGACCGACACGCTTTAGAAATTAATGCAAATTATCACATTTAACATTTTTTATATATACCGGCATACACATGTATACATTTCTCAATTATATTACAATAAACGATTTACGACAACGAATCGAAAATAATTTTATTCAATGCAACTCGCTATAACTGTTACTCATTATTATATATACTTATAGTATACTACGTTACTACGTTTACGCGAGCGTTACTTCTGTAGTAACTTACGACATATCACTCGTTTACGCGGAATAAAATTATCGTAAGTTACTACAAAATCCCGTTTACGCGAAGGAATTATCGTAAGTTACTACAGAAGTAACGCTCGCGTAAACGTAGTATGTGACGCTTATATATTATACTGGTTATATGTTGCATCCAGTCCTATAAGCGCGTAATATTATTTGATATTAAATAATATTCTTGGTATATCCTTAGAATATTAAATGAGTAATTTAAGAATATACCAATAATATTAAGAATATTAATAATCTTCCTGGAATATGAATAGATTGTTATATGTCCACTTCATATAATATTAAATAAATAATATTATTTAATGTTATTAAAATATTATTTGAGATAAGAAAAAGTATTTTATAATGATATTCTGAATATTTAAAAAGTAATATTATTTAATATTATAATGATATTCTGAATATTAAAAAGTAACATTATTTGATATTATAATGATATTCTGAATATTAAAAAGTAATATTATTATTATATTTAATATTATAACAATTAAGTTATATGTGATCGGTAATCGCTACTCTGTATGAAGGATATATGGACAAATAGAAAAAATTATAAATTTTATTACTTTCATCAAATAAAATCTTTATTCATAATTTCGTATATTTTTTAATTCGTTGAGTAACAATTCTAATCTTTTTATAAAAAAAAGCATTTTTTTGAGAAACGGTATTTATAATTAGATTATACAACTAAAAGTATATCTCAATAAACAAAAATTAAAAAAAAAATTATTAGACAACAAAGATATATCTTAATAAACAGAAATTAAAAAAAAAAACAAAAAACGTATATGCATGACTTCTTTTTTTTCATTAAATTTCAAATTAAATGCTATAGAAAAATATCATTCTTGTCTCTTGTTTTTTAGTCGATCCGTTGCGTGAGCTAACCAAATTTTAATAGGTGCGCTTACATCCCCCTCAGTGACATCCTTGAACTTGCTTCTTACAACACCTAAAATAATCATAGAACGTAATATAGAACGAAAAAATAAATTTAAACTTTGATAATGTAAATATATTTTGTTGTTAAAATGTAATGAAATTCAAAGAAAAAATAAAGTATATAAAATTTTGTGTCATGCAAAAAATAAAGTTTGAACGTGTCATTATTAACAATTTTATAATATATTTCAAGAAATGTTTACTTTTTTAAATTTCAAAAAGCAGTATTAACATTTACATAAAAAATAGAATTTTATTTTACTCATATGGAAATAATTATAAAAAATAAAAAATGGCATTATCAAATATTTTGTAATATGTTAACAACTCTACTTTTACATAAATAAACGACGTTAAAATTTCAAATTTAAGTAAATTATAAGTCTATTCTTACCATATATTATTTTCCATAAAAGCAATGTTTCAAATCTCTGTTGTTTTCTTTTGTCCAGTCCAACTGAATTTTGTAGCTACTTCGTTTGTAAACAATGTTGTCATAATTCTCGTAACGGTTTTTTTCATAGTACTTTGTGAGTAGAAATAAAGTGCCGATTTCTGTAAGAAAAATAAATTTTGATAACGGATATTTACATTGATATAACAATTACATTTCCCAAAAAAAAGTGGAAATACTGTAAAAACTTAAAAAAGTGTCTAAATTTTTCTAAATAAGTAAAAAATATACAAGTATTATTGGATAATATGTTTATCTATACTTACAACTTGGTTTTTAAATGTCTCATCATGTTTTAATTGCTGTTCAATATCTCTTACGTCATCGAGACTTTTCATGGGGAATTTTTCATCAAGGATTTTGTTGTCAGTATCATAAATCTGATTTTCCAATTGCTCAGAAGAATTGTGCAGTTTCTTTAACAAACACTCGCAACTCTTTACGCGATTAGTAATATCTACCAAACTACTAATAATGAATTTTTTTTCTGTTTCTGGAAAAAAGTTAATATTTGAAAAAAATCTTTAATTACTTATAAAAACAAAATTTCAAGTTATATAATAAGATTTGTTATATAATAATATTCCAAACATAAAATTTTACCCGTAGTTTCTTTATTTGTGTTATATGCCAAACTTTTACCCGTAGCTTCTTGACTTTTGTTACATGCCAAATTTTTTACAACAGAGTTATTACTTGTATTTTTCCGAGGATTTGAATTGTTTTATTTGTGATACTTATCAATGTCTTCTTCAATCTCACTATTGGAATCTAATCTATTTGTGTCAATGTAATCCATATTTAAACTTGACACAGATGTAATTTTTGAAGTTGGTGGTTCTGGATACGTCAATTGTGGAGGTTATTTCTTTTTGGCAATTTTGCAGCAACAGAAGCATCTTCATTCTCAGAAGCATTATCTTCAGATTCAGAAGTAGTTAAAGTTTTCTTACAGCGTAATTTTCTTTTACGTTTATTTTCTTCTTCATCTGAAGTAGTATTAATGTCGGATATTTTCTCTGCTAATTTTTCCTTTTCTCGAGCCCTTTTATAAGTTTCTTTTTACCAAAAAAAAATTATTTATTGTTATAATTATTTACAAATAAATAAAGTAGCGTCAAGTAAGTATGTATAATCATATATGGAATATAATCACTTAGGAAAAGCATTTTATGTAAGTTACGTATTATAATTTTATATATAATGCTTCTGATAAGTAATATAATTATAATAATTATATACAATTATATGTACCGTAATTATATTATATGTATGGTCGTAAGTAG